>NC_064817.1:53973039-54043423 GCF_023721935.1 Panthera uncia
TGTAAGATTAGAAATAATTCCTCCATTTTACAAATGAGGATGCACTCAAAGAAATGAAACAGTTTGCTCAATGTCATACAACACTTAGTAAGTGGCGGAGCTGGAACTTGAATGCAATTATGTAACCTGTAATTATGGATCCAATCTCCCTGCAAGGGAAAAGGTATTTCCTGGAACAATGTTCTGCAGAGTACAATGTGTGGAAGATAGCATGAACAATGTGGGTGGCAATACTGAAAATAGAAAAGGCAAGCTAACATTTACCATGTTGAAAGATAATCTCAGATGAAGCCAGGTAGGTATATCCATGTTGGGAAAAGATAAAATTGGATTGGCTTCTTCCTAAATCAAAGTATTGAGCAGCATTTCCATCCTAGGGAAGGAACTAATGTAAATGACCAGAGTACGCACCAACTGAGCATTAGATGTCCCCAGTTTATTCCATCATTAGAAGAATAGAGTGTGACTCAGGTTGAGCCCTCTCATTAAAAGGGCACCACATACACAATAGCACAACAGCTAGCCATCTTTAACTATTCTGGGACCCAGCCTAGAGCCATGTTGCATACATGTAGTTCTTAATTAACTGCTGTTTGTGGTCTGGCTGACCAACTGTTGTGGCTGCACTTCTCCCCGGTATAAGGGAACCAAGGGACCACCTACCCAACTTTAGCAAGGCTGGCAGAATTGCTTCTGGGAACAGCACATGGCACTAGCCTTCTGGGCCCATCAATGGGGTTGACCTGCCCACAGAAGGATAGTGTAGCTCTGAGGATTTATGTCATATCCCAAAAGAAGATTCTCTCTGACTCCTCTCCTCTGCTTGACAAAAAGGTTAAGATAATAAAATTGTCAGTGTAACCTTTAACATGTTTAATGAGTTAGCACATCCCACTACTAAAGAAATCTACTTAATTCATGTGCATAAAATAATTCATGTGCATAAAGTAATTTCTTGCATTTTCTTAAAATTTCACACTTTCCAAATTTGATTTTGGTTCTATTATCTCATTGATCCCCAGAGCTGAATATTGAATACCCCTGATTTCAAGTCCAAGTTAAAAGGAAAATGAACATTAACAGAAATGAAGGAATTGGCACTTACAGATTGACCTAGAGCAGTGGTTCTCAATCTTGGCCACACATTAGAATCACCTGGGGAGTTTTAAAAATTCTTATGTTCATGCCTAGCTCCAGACCAATTGCATCAGAATCTCCAAGCATTAAGTTTTTGAAGTTACCCAGGTGACTTCGTTCTATAGCCAGATTTGAGAACCATTAACTTAGAAGATGACTTCAATCTGAAGCATGTGAGTTTCAGGTAATAGGAATGCATTCATGTGGCAATGTCACAGTAGTAGTTGGAGACATGGGTTGTGATTTGGGGACTGTGATTCTCCACAAGAGTTGAACCCCTGGAAAGAAATATACTTGTGAGAGAGTTTATAAGTAGAGAAAAGGAAGGGCCTGAAGGCTAACCTTTGATATTCATAGTGTTAAGATTTTTTTAAAAAGCCATATGTTTTCATAATAAAAATACCATGACTAATAGAAGCCTTTATAGAAGAAACTGGGTATGTGTCTAAAGGGATCAATAGGAGTGATTTATTTAGACACTAAGAAAACCTTTAATTAAAGTTCTGCAACAAAGGTTATTATGTTTTAAGTTGTGTCACCACACACCAGGGAATTACAGGAACAATCCTATGAAGAGGGCTTGAATACAGTGAAAAAGGGTAGTGATCAATGCACATCTTGCTAGGTTGGGAGCATCAACAGTAGAATTTCTATAATAGCTGTTTTCGGTTTCATTTAACATTTTTATATATGATCTAAGTGTGAGTTTGCAGTGAAATCTCTAAGCTCATAGATGACAACCCATTTAATCCACACACTCATTCAAAGCTCTGACACTTACTATCTGTGTAACCTCTGACAAGTTGCTTAACCTCTCCTGTTTCCTCCGCTGTAAAATAATGAAATTGGACATAAACATCTCAGCTAGAAATTCTATAGTTTAGCATAACTCAGCTCCTCATTCTGTGTCTACAATGGAAACACATAATCAAGTTCTTTAGTTGATTAGAGCAATGTTAGAGAGTGGCAATTATGGGGTCAAGGACCAGAGAAAGCAATTGTTATACAGAACTACTCACTATACAGAGTTCATTGTAACCGGATTGGCAAAGCACTGTTTCTGCCAGCCATCTGTTGGATCATAAAAATAGCTTTGTTATACAGGACCATCCTTTATAATTGGATTTAACCTGTACCACAGATTTATTCAACAATAAATTTATAAATCTCTTATATGGCATTTTAGAGCTGAGGTTCATAAAATTTTAAAGAAGTCACCTAGTCCATACCTATATTTGGCAGAAGGAAAGAGAAAAGCAGACAAGTGATTTGTCCAAGGTCCTCCAAGATCCATTTCCTATTTGTGCAGTAAAAGATCTAAGAAGTCATCATTGAAAAGATCTGTTTATTTTTTCTTAACCCTTTGTTTCCCAAACTCTTTTAGACCGAGGAATTCTTTTTCTAAGAACAACTGAAAATATTACAAAAGACCCTTGTGTTCCCTGGAGCATAGTGTGAAAAACACTGCACTAGACCACATAATCCAGTTCCATTCATCTTTTTAATCTGAAATTGTTGCTCTTAGGTCTGGTTTTTTCATCCTAACCACTAAAGTGACCAAAGACCAAGTGTTGCAAACTATTTCCTTAGTAAGAACACACACCTGTCACTTTGGAACATCTTTGGTAACATGAAGAAATCTATGCCTCATGGAACTTTGAGAGACCATTAAGCTTCTGAAATGGCAGCAGCTAGTGGTACTGTTATAGTGTTGCCTGAAGCACAGTAAGATTTTTTATAATATTTTTGAGTCTTTCCCAAACTAGGCCAGAACTGAGCCAGAAAAGTGTCACCTCGGATCATAACTTTAAGTCATGCTTGTGGAGCCTGAAGTACCAGGCATGAGCCCCTACTGCAAGGGCTAGAGAGGAAATCCTTGGATGAAGGATGCAAACCTTCTCATATTGGAAATACTTTAGAGATTGGGATGGGATGAGGTAAGGTGGGAATCATTATGCACAGCCTACCTTTTCTTGCCTTCTGTCATGCTTAGAGCAGATGTTAGAAATGTAATCTGGGCTCTGAACATGAGCATACCATGTGGTTCTGATTCAAAATTCTCACTCCTCTTTGAAGCTAATGACTTCCATCTTTTTCAGATATATTGAACATGCCACACGTATTTGTGCATTCTGTTTACAGTTCTAACGGTGTGAGACAGAACATGAGGTAAACTCTTAAGGGTACAAGATTTAAAAATACAGACTATGGTGAAGATTGTTTTGCCTTTATTTTAAATAAAAAATTCCAGTCCTATACCTCCCTATCTGCCAGCCATTGTACTTACTTTCCTCCTTATTGCTTCTCTATGGTCCTAAAGAAATGTTGGCCATGTCCAGTTCTCTGGTATAGCTCTATATATAAAGAAAGAAAAGCATGAAAGCAGGGAGACTACTACCTGTATAACCAAGAACAACTGACATTAAATAAACATTTATTATCTACTATAGGCACATCATTTTTACTTCTTTAGTCTGCAAAACAACTCTATAAATTGATAGAATTATGCTCATTTTTCAAATTGACAACTTTTGATGCTATTATTGGTATTTCTAGCATGACTATGATTTAATAAAAGGTGCAATGAACTTGAAGTCAGAAGAATCTTCATTCAGGGACACCTGGATGGCTTATTTGATTGGGTGTCCAACTCCTGATTTCAGCTCAGGTCATGATCTCATGGTTCATGAGATTGAGCCCCAGATTGGGCTCTGTGCTGAGTGGAGCCTGCTTGGGATTCTATCTCTCTCCATCTCTGCCACTCCCCCACTCACTCTCTCTCTCTCTAAACATAAATAAATAAACTTAAAATAAAAGAAGAATCTTCATTCATATTCCAAGTTTACCACTTACTTTAGTCGTTCATGTATTCATTCAGCAAAAACTGCATTGAACACCTATTATAAAAGAAATGTGTTAGGTGCTGAAAATACAGAGATGAATAAAGAAAGCATAGCCTTTGCCCTCAAGGATTTAACAATCTAGTAAATGTAACAATCACTTAATCAGAAAATTGCAGTGTGATAAGTGCAGCAGTTTATTATGGGAACACAGGAAAATAGTTGCCTGAGCTATCTTAAAGGATAAGTAGGCATTTGAAAGAAAGATGCACAGGAGAAGAACACTTCAGGCAGAGGGAATTGAATGAAGAAAAGAACAGAGGCAAGAGATGTGAAAGTGGAGTGTGGTGGATATACAGCCAGGGCTTAGAGATCTATGTTGAATTACATGCAGTTCATTGTTGTTTTTATTTTTATTTATTTTATTTTTTTAAATGTTTATTTATTTTTGAGAGAGAGAGAGAGAGAGACAGAATATGAGCAGAGAAGGGGAAAAGAGAGAGAGGGAGACACAGAATCCGAAGCAGGCTCCAGGCTCTGAACTGTCAGCACAAAGCCCGATGTGGGGCTTCAACTCATGAACTGTGAGATCATGACCTGAGCCAAAGTCAGACACTTAACCAACTGAGCCACCCAAGCACCCCTTGTTTTTAAACCAGTGGACATTTTATAAATTTATTTTCATAATTAATACACTATGTTTTAGAGCAGTTTTAGGTTTACAAGAAAGTTGAGTAGAAACAGGGAGTTCCCATATATTCTCTCTACCTCCACCACTGACAACCACTGATATTTTTACTATCTCCATAGTTTTGTCTTTTACAGAATATGATATGGTTAGAATCATGCAGTGTGTAGCCTTTCAGATCAGCTTTTTTGGCAACATGCATTTAACTTTCCTCCATGTCTTTTCATAGTTTGATAGCTCATTTCTCTCTTTTTAGGTTTTTATTTAAATTCCAGTTAGTTAATATACAGTGTAATATTAATTTCATGTGTACAATATAGTGATTCATCACATACATACAACACCCAATGCTCATCACAACAAGTGCAATCCTTAATCCCCATCACCTATTTAACCCATCCCCACACTCCCATCCCCTCTAGTAACCATCTATTTGTTCTCTATAATTAAGAGTTTCTTTCTTGGTTTGCCCCCCTCTCTCTCTTTTTTCTCCTTAGCTCATTTGTTTGGTTTCTTAACTTCTATAATTGTAATCATATGGTATTTGTCTTTTTCTGACTTATTTTGCTTAGCATAACACTCTCTAGCTCCATCCATGTCCTTGCAAATAACAAGATTTCATTCTTTTTATAGCTGAGTAATATTCCATTGTGTATATATACTACATCCTCTTCATCAGTTCATCAGTTGATGGACAGTCAGGCTCTTTCCATAATGTGGATATTGTCGAAAGTGCTGATATAAATATTGGGGTACATGTATCCCTGTGAATCAGTATTTTGGTATTCTTTTGGGCAAATACCTACTAGTGAGATTGCTGGATCATAGGGTTGTTCTATTTTTAACTTTTTGAGGAACCTCCATACTGTCTTCCAGAGTGACTGCAGCAGTTTGCGTTCCCACCACCAGGGCAAGAGGGTTCTCCACATCCTCACCAACACCTGTTGTTTCTTTTGTTGCTGGTTTTAGCCATTCTGACAAGTGTGAGATGATATCTCATTGTAGTTTTGATTTGTATATACCTGATGATGTGTGATGTTGAGCATCTTTTCATGTGTCTGTTGGCCATCTGGATGTCTTCTTTAGAGAAGTGTCTATTCATGTTTTCTGCCCATTTCTTCACTGGATTATTTGTTTTACAGGGGTGGAGTTTGGTGAGTTCTTTGTAGATTTTGGATACTAACCCTTTATCAAATATGTCATTTGCAGATATCTTCTCCCATTCTGAAGGTTGCCTTTCAGTTTTGTTAATTGTTTCTTTCACTGTGCAGAAGCTATTTATTTTGATGAAGTTCCAATAGTTCATTTTTGCTTGAGTTTCCCATTGCCTCAGAGGACATATCTAGAAAGAAGTTGCTACAGCTGATGTCAAAGTGTTTTCTCGTCTAGGATTTTTTTAAATTTTTATAATGTTTATTTATTTTTGAGAGAGAGTCAGAGCATGAGTGGGGGAGGGGGAGAGAGAGGAAGACACAGAATCTGAAGCAGGCTCCAGGCTCCAGGCTCTGAGCTGCCAGCACAGAGCCTGACACAGGGCTCGAACTCACAAACTATGAGATCATGACCTGAGCTGAAGTCAGATGCTTAACTGACTGAGCCACCCAGGCACCCCTCTCCTCTGGGATTTTTATGGCTTCATGTCTTGCATTTAAGGCTTTCATCCATTTTGAATTTATTTTTGTGTATGGTGCAAGAAAGTGGTCCAGTTTCATTCTTTTGCCTGTTGCTGTCCAGTTTTCCCAACACCATTTGTTAAAGAGTCTTTTTCCTATTGGATATTCCTTCCTGTTTTGTCAAAGATTGAGCATAGAGTTGTAGGTTCATTTATGGGTTTTCTATTCTGTTCCATGGATCTATGTGTTTATTTTTGTGCTGGTACCATACTGTTTTGATCACTACAGCTTTTTTTTTTTTTTAATATAACTTGAAGTCCGGAATTGTGATGCCTTCAGTTTTGCTTTTCCTTTTCAAGGTTGCTTGGCTTTTCGGGGTATTTTGTGGTTCTATACAAATTTTAGGATTGTTTGTTCTAGCTCTGTGAAAAATTATATTGGTATTTTCACAGGCATTGCATTAAATCTTTGGATTGCTTTGTATAATGTACACATTTTAACAATATTCCTTCTTCCAATACATTAGCATGGAATGCCTTTCCATTTCTTTGTGTCATCTTGATTTTTGTTAATTAGTGTTTTATAGTTTTCAAAGCCCAAGGCTCTCTCTTCTTTGGTTAGATTTATCCCTAGGTATCTTATCATTTGGAGTGTGATTGTAAATGGGATCAATTCCTTAATTTCTCCTTCTGCTGCTTCATTATTGATGTATAGAAATACAACAGACTTCTGGGGCGCCAGGATGGCTCAGTCAGTTAAGCATCTGCCTTCAGCTCAGGTCATGATCTCATGGTTCATGGGTTCGAGCCCTGCGTCTGGCTCTGTGCTGACAGGTCAGAGCCTGGAGCCTGCTTCGGATTCTGTCTCCCTCTCTCTCTGCCCCTCCCCTACTCACACTCTGTCTCTCAAAAATACATAAACATTAAATTTTTTTTTAAAAAAAGAAATGCAGGGGCGCCTGGGTGGCGCAGTCGGTTAAGCCTCCGACTTCAGCCAGGTCACGATCTCGCGGTCCGTGAGTTCGAGCCCCGCGTCAGGCTCTGGGCCGATGGCTCGGAGCCTGGAGCCTGTTTCCGATTCTGTGTCTCCCTCTCTCTCTGCCCCTCCCCCGTTCATGCTCTGTCTCTCTCTGTCCCAAAAATAAATAAAAAAACGTTGAAAAAAAAATTAAAAAAAAAAAAAATGCAACAAACTTCTTTACATTGATTTTGTATCCCACAACTTTACTCAATTTGTCACTCTAGCAATTTTTTTGGTGGATTCTTTTGAGTTTTCTATATAGAGTATTGTCATCTGCATATAGTGAAAGTTTTACTTCTTCCTTGCCAATTTGGATGCCTTTTATTTCATTTCTTACCTAACTGCTGTAGCTAGGACTTTCAGTACTATATTAAAGAACAATGGTGAGAGTGGACATCCTTGTCTTGTTCCTGATCATTGAGGAAAAGCTCTCAGTTTTTCCCCATTGAGTATATTAGCTGTGGGTTTTTCATATATGGCCTTCATTATGTTGAGGTATGTTCCCTATAAACGTACTTTGTTGAGAGTTTTTATCCTGAATGGATGTTGTACTTTGCCAAATGCCTTTTATGCATCTAGTGAAATGATCATGATCATATAGTTCTTATCCTTTCTTTTATTAATGTGGTGTATCACATTGATTGATTTGCAATATTAAACCACCTTTGCAACCCAGGAATAAATCCCACATGATCAAGGTGAATGACTTTCTTAGTGGATTAGATTTGCTAGTATCTTATTGAGAATTTTTGTATCCATGTTCATCAGGAATATTGACCTGTAGTTCTCTTTTTTAGTGGAGTCTTTATCAGGGTAATGCTAGACTCAGAATGAATTTAGTTTTCCTTCCTCTGCTATTATTTGGAATACTTGTAGAAGAATAGGTATTAATTCTTCTTTAAATGTTTGGTGAATTTCACCTGTGAAGCCATCTGATCCTGGACTTTCATTTGTTGGGAGATTTTTGGTTTTTTCTTTGCTGGTTATCAGTCTGTATAAGTTTTCTATTTATTCCTGTTCCAGTTTTGGTAATTTATGTCTCTAAGAATTTATCCATTTCTTCTACATTGTCCAATTTGTTGGCATATAGTTTTTCATGATATTCTCTTACAATTGTTTGTATTTCTGTGATGTTGGTTTCTATTTCTCTTTTCTGTTTTGTGATTTTTTTTGTAGCTCCTTTCTCTTTTGATTTTGATAATTCTGACTAGGGGGTTAACAATTTTTTAATATTTTCAAATAACCAGCTCCTGATTTCATTAATCTGTTCCACTGTTCGTTTTTGGGGTTTGGTTTTTTTTAGTTTTTATGTCATTTATTTCTGCTCCAGTGTTTATGATCTCTCTCCTTTTGTTCACTTAAGGCTACATTTGTTTTTCTTTTTCTGTCTCCTTTAGGTGTAAGGCTAGGTTTTTTATTTGAGATTTTTCTTGCTTCTTGATGTAGGCCTGTATGCTATATACTTCCCTCTTTGGACTGCTTTTGCTGCATCCCAAAGGATTTGAACCATAGTGTTTTCATTTTCATGTGTTTCCGTGTATTTTTAATTTCTTCTTTCATTTCCTGGTTGAGGCATTCATTGTTTAGTAGCATGTTGTTTAACCTCCATGTATTTGTAGCCTTTCCAGATTATTTCTAGTGGTTGATTTCTAGTTTCATAGCTTTGTGGTCAGAGAGGGTGCATGGTATAATTTCAATCTTTTTGTACTTTTTGAGACCTGATTTGTGACCTAATATGAGATCTATTCTGGGAATGTCCCATGCACACTTGAAAAGAATGTGTATTCTGCTGTTTTAAGATGGAATGTTCCGAGTATATCTGTTAAGTCCATCTGGTCCAGTGTGTCATTCAAAGCCATTGTTTCTTTGTCCATTTTCTGTCTAGGTGATCTATCTATTGATGTAAGTGGGATGTTAAAGTCCTTCTATTATTGTTTGATTATCAATGAGTTCCTTTATATTTGTGATTAATTGCTTTATATATGTGTGTACTGTCACTTTGGGTGCATACATAATTAAAATGTTACATCTTCAGGGCACCTGGGTGGCTCAGTTAAGAGACCAACTTTGGCTCAGGTCATCATCTTGTGATTCATGAGTTCAAGCCCCGTGTTGGGGTCTGTGCTGACAGCTCAGAGCTCAGAGTCCAGAGCCCACATTAGACTCTCTGTCTCCCTCTCTCTCTGCCCCTCCCCAGCTCATGCTGTCTTTCTGTCTCTCTCTCTCTCTCTCTCTCAAAAATAAATAAACATAAGAAAAATTTTAATGGTATATCTTCTTGTTGGATTGTCCCCTTTATTATAATATAGTGCCCTTCTTAATCTGTTGTTACATTCTTTGTTTTAGAGTCTAGGTTGTCCAATGTAAGTATTGCTAGTCCAGCTTTCTTCTGACATCCATTTGCATGTTAAATGTTTCTCCGTCCCTTTATTTCCAATCTGCAAGTGTCTTTAGGTCTAAAATGAGTCACTTTATAGGCAGCATATAGATGGGTCTTGTTTTTTATACATTCTGACACCCTATGTGTTTTTTTTTTACCCTATGTGTTTTGATTGGAGTGTTTAGTCCAGTTACATTCAAAATAATTATTGATAGATATATGTTTATTGCCATTTTATTACTTGTTTTGTCGTTGTTCCTGGAGATTTTCTCTGATCATTTCTTGTCTTTGTCACTTTTGGTCTCTCCTTTCCATTCAAAGAGTCCCCTTTAATGTTTCTTGCAGGGCTGATTAGTGATCATGAGTTTTTGTTTGTCTGGTAAACTTGTTATCTTTCCTTCTTTTCTAATGATAGTCTTGCAAGATAGAGTATTCTTGGCTTCAGATTTTTCCCATTCAGCACTTTGAATATATCATACCACTCCCATCTGACTTGCCAAGTTTCTGTTGAGAAATTTCCAGCTAACCTTATGGGTCTTCCCTTGTAAGTTAAGGACTTCTTTTGTCTTGCAGCTTTTAAAATTTTTTTATCACTGTGTTTTACAAATTTAATTAGAATATGTCTTGGTGTTAGCATGCTTTTATTGATTTTTAAAATATGTCTATTTGGGGCGCCTGGGTGGCTCGGTCGGTTAAGCGTCGACTTCAGCTCAGGTCATGATCTCACGGTCCATGAGTTCGAGCCCCACGTCAGGCTCTGTGCTGACAGCTCAGGGCCTGGAGCCTGTTTCAGATTCTGTGTCTCACTCTCTCTCTGCCCCTCCCCTGTTCATACTCTGTCTCTCTCTGTCTTGGAAATAAATAAACGTTAAAAAAAATTTTTTTTAATATGTCTATTTATTTATTTTGAGAGAGAGTGGGGGAGAGAGAATCCCAAGCAGGCCCTGCACTGCCAGCACAGAGCCCAATGCAGGGCTTAATCCTGCAAACTGTGAGATCATGACCCAAGTGGAAACCAAGAGTCTGATGCTCAACCAACCAAGCCACCTAGGTGCCCCAACTTTTGTTGATTTTGATGGGAGTTCTCAGTCTCTCCTGGATCTGGATGTCTGTTTCCTTCCCCAGATTAAGGAAGTTTTCAGCTATTATTTCCTCAAATAAATTTTCTGCCCCCTTTTCTCTCTCTTCTTCTTCCAGGACTTCTCTAATATGAATGTTATTACAATTCATGGAGTCACTGAGTTCCCTAAGTCTATTCTTGTATTGTGTAATTCTTTCTCTCTTTTGTTCAGCTCAATTTTTTCCCATTAGTTTTTCTTCTATGTTATTAATTCGTTCCTCTGCCTCTTCCAGCCTGCTGTTCATTGCATCCAGTCCATTTCTAATCTCATTTATTGAATTCTTCCTCTGTGATTGATTGTTG
Organism: Panthera uncia; assembly: GCF_023721935.1. Classification (NCBI taxonomy): domain Eukaryota; kingdom Metazoa; phylum Chordata; class Mammalia; order Carnivora; family Felidae; genus Panthera; species Panthera uncia. The sequence goes on from NC_064817.1 coordinate 53,984,141, forward strand.
TTAACTCTTTTATCTCTGTGTTAAGAGATTCCCTGATGGCTCTACTCTTTTCTCAGGCCTAGTGCATATCCTTAATATTGTTCCTTTAAATTCTCCATCAGGCGTGATACTTATATTTGTTGCACTTAGTTCTCTGACCATGGACTTACTTCTCTTGTTCTTTCATTTGGGATAAATTCCTCTGTCTTTGCATTTTATCTAAGTCTCTGCCTTCCTCTTCTGTCCTAGAAAAGCCAGTTATGTTTCCTGCTCCTAAAATTAATGACTTTATGAAGAAGAGGTCATGCAGTGTCCAGGGTCTGGTGCTTCTGGGCATGTCTCTGGTGTCTGTCACATGCACTCTGCTGGTGTGTTTTGGCTGCTGTCTCCTTCAGGCCAGTCATCTACAGAGGCTCTCCTTGTCTGCTGTGAGCAGTGTTTGGTCCCTGGCCTGAATGTGGCAAGTTGTAACTAGGTGTGCTCTGGTCTGCTTGTGAAATGAGACCTGCTATTACTTCTATGAGAACTAAGACACTGCCGACCTCTCTGTTCAGGAGACATGGTGTGCAGGTTTGTGCAGGTCTTCTAAGGGAGGGGTACACTGTGCTGTGAGTGAGGCAAGCTTGACTGAAAGAAGCAGACTGCCACAGCACAAAGGGGTCAAGGTTGGTGTAAGCAAGTTAGGCAGCCAGTGTCAGTGATGCACTGCTTCCCACAGGTGGCTCTATGTTTATGCTGAGAGGTGTGGTAGGGACATGGTACCCACCAGCTCCTTTGTTTCTGGAGAGATGTCTCTGAATGCTGCCCCTAAGGGAAGAACTCTGAGAAGAGCAAATAATCTCCCACCTGTGTGCCCAGACATTTTTCAGATCACTGTTTCCATGCTATCTGCCCCTTGGGTTTTTTGCTTGCCTTCTCTCCAGGAGCAGGGCAGCCCTCTGGGCTCTATTCCAGCCAAGCCTGCTGACCTTTAAAACTCCAGGCCTTATGCCCTGCTGGTTGTAAGAACTCACAAAATTCAGCCCCTCTCATTTTCCAAGCCAATGGCTTTGGGGAAACCTCCTCGTGCATTCCATTGTGTGCCCTTCTATCTCCCTTCTCCACAATCATGGCTCCCTCCCCTTTGCTGCACCTGTGATTCATTTCTCTCCTAAACCACACCTCCATACTGCCTACCTTCTTTGCTGTAATGTTTTCTCTCCCTTTAGTTGTGGAGCTTGTTCTGTCAGTCTTTAGGTTGATTTATGGGGATGATTTTATAGTTATCTAGTTGTGTTCATGGAATGAAACCAGCCTAGGGCCCTCCTACTCTGCTGCCATCTTTTCTCTCTCTCCAGCTCATTTCTTTTTACCACTAAATAATATTCACTTGTAAGGTTGGACCACAGTTTGCTTATCCATTCACCTATTGGATGATAACTTAGTTGCTTCCAATTTTGGCAATTATGAATAAAACTACTCTAAACATTCATATGCAGGCTTTTGTTTGAGCATAAGTTTTCAACAAATTTGGGTAAATACTTAGGAGTACAATTTCTGAGTTGTGTGGTAAGACTATGTTTAGCTTTTTAAGAAACTGCCAAACTGTCTTCCAAACCATATTCCCACCAGCAATAAATGAGCATACCTGTTGCTCCACATTCTTGTCAAAATTTAATGTTGTCACTATTTTGGACTTTAGCCATTCTAATAGGTATGTTGTGCTATCTCATTGTCTTAATTTGCATTTCTCTAAAGACATATGGTGTTGAACATCATGTCGTTATTTACAATCTATACATTTTCTTTGGTGAGGTGTCTGTTTTAGATTGTTTTCCCATTTGTTAATTGGATTTTTTGCTTTCTTGTTGAGTTTTAATAGTTCTTTATATGTTTTCAATACATTTTGCAGGCATTTTGTCTCATTCTGTGGCTTGTCTTTTGATTCTCTCAACAGTGTCCTCAAAACAGAAGCTTTTAATTTTAGTGAAATCCAATTTATCCATTTTTTTCATTCTTGATTTGTGTTTTTGGAGTTCTACCTAGAAGCCCATTACCAAACCCAATGTCACCTAGATTTTCTCCTGTGTTATCTTCTAGCAGTTTTAGGGTTTAATGTTTATATTTAGGCTGCTAATCTATTTTGAGTTCATTTTTGTGAATGGTGTAAGGTCAATGTCTAGATTCTTTTGTTTTGTTTTGTTGTTTGTTTTGTTTTTGTTTTTTTTCCCATATGTATGTCCTGTTATTCCAGCAGCATTTTTGAAAAAACTAGCCTTTCTTCATTGGGTTGCCTTTGCTTTTGTGTTAAATATCAGTTGACTATATTTGTTTCAATTTATTTTTAGTCTCTCTATTCTGATCCAGTCATCTTTCTGTCTATTACTTCAGTATCACACTGTTTTCATTACTATAGCTTTATGCTAAGTCTTGAATCAGGTAGTGTCAGCCTTCCAATTTTGTTCTTATTCTTCATATTGTGCTGAATATTCTGAAATATTTTTCCTTTCCATATAAACTTTAGAATCAATTTTTTCCTATCCACAGAGTAACTTGCTGGGATTTTGCCTGGTATTGCATTGAATCTATAGACCAAGTTTTGGGGGATGGGGGAACATTAGATCTTAACAATATTCAGTCTTCCTATGCATATAAACATGGAATATCCTTCCATTTATTTAGACTTTTATTTCTCTCATCAGAGTTTTGTAGTTTTCCCCATATAGATTTTGTACACATCTTGTTTGATTTATACTTAAAAATTTTCCTCTTTTTTTTTTTTTGGTGCTAATGCAAATAGCGTTTGTTTGTTTTCTAATTTTTTTAATGTTTATTTATTTTTGAGACAAAGAAAGAGCATAAATGGGGGAGGGTCAGAGAGAGGGAGACACAGAATCTGAAGCAGGCTCCAGGCTCCAGGGTCCGAGCTGTCAGCACAGAGCCCGAAGTGGGCCCGAACTCACGGACTGTGAGGTAGATCATGACCTGATCCGAAGTCGGATGCTTAACCAACTGAGTCATCCAGGTGCCCCAGTGTTTTTTTTTTAATTTCAAATTCCAATTGGAATTCATTCCTAGTTTATAGTAAGACAATGGACTATTATATATTAGACTTGTATCCCGCAGCTTTATTATATTTGCTTAATTACAGGAGCTTTTTTTTTTCTTTTAGTCAATTCTCTTGGACTTTTACATAGGAAATCATGTCATCTGCAAACAAAGTCAGTTTTATTTCTTCCTTCCCAATATGTATAACTTTTATTTCCTTTTCTTGCCTTATTGCATCAGTTATGAGTTCTAGGGTGATGTTGAATGGGATTGGTAAGAGGGGGCATCTTTGCCTCATTTTCATTGTTAGGGGAAAAGTATCTAGTCTCTTGCCATTAAGTGTAACATTAGCTGTAGATTTTTTGTAGACTTTTTTGTAAAATTGATGAAGTTTTCTTCTATTACTAATTTGTTGAGAGTTCTTACCATGAATGGATGTTGGATTTTGTCAAATGATTTTTCTGCATCTATTGATAGGATAATTTGATTTTTATTCTTTAGCTTATTGATATGTCATGAATTATGTTAATTCATTTTTGAATGTTGAATCAGCTGTACATATCAGGAATAAATCCCATTTGGTTGTGGTATATAAATCTTTTAAGACATTGTTAGATTTGACTTGCTAATATTTTATTTAGGATTTTTATATCGATTTTCAAGAGAGACTTGGTCTGTAGTTTTCCTTTCTTGTAATGTCTTTCGTTTTGATATTAGGGTAATGTTAACCTCATGGAATGAGTTAGGAAGTTTTCCATCTACTTCTATTTTCTGGAGCAGGTTATAAAAAATTGGTATAATTTCCCCTTAAATTTTTGGTAAAATTCACCAATGAAACCATCTGAGCCTGGTTCTTTCTGTTTTAGAACATTATTAATTGTTTATTCAATGTCTTAAATGTAGATAGATAGATAATCATTTACATATTATCTATTCAGAGTATATATTTGTGTGAGTTTTAATAGGTTGTGTCTTTCACTGAATTAGCCAATTTCATCTAAATTTGTGGGCATAGACTTGTTCATAATATTATTTCATTGTCCTTTTAACATCTATGTGAGAAGTAGTAGTATTTCTAATATTAGTAATTTGTGTCTAATCTCCCCCTTTCTTGGTTAGCCTGGGCAGAGGCTTATCAATTTTATTGATCTGTACAAAGAAACTGTTTTTGGTTTCTTTAATTTTTTTCTATTGCTCTCCTGTTTTTAATTTCATTTATTTTTGCTCTTATTTTTATAGTTTCTTTTCTTCAACTTATTTGGATTTATTTCTTTTAAACTTTCTGTATTAATTTTGAGAGAGAGAGCATGAGTGAGGGAGGGGCAGAGAGAGAGAATCCCAAGCAGTCTCCACACTGTCAGCAGAGAGCCCAACGTGGGGCTAGAACCCATGAACTGTGAGATCATGACCCAAGCCAAAATCAAGAGCCAGATGCCCAACCAACTGAGCCACTCAGGCACCCCTCCTTTGGATTTAATTTCCACTTCTTTTTCTAGTTTCTTAAGCTAGAAGCTTAGATTGGAGATTTTCCAAAGCCATTTAGCTCTTTATCTTGTTCTCTAATATGTGACTTTCCAGCTATCTTTCTGTTATTGATTTCTAGCTTATGTCTATTGTCATATGAGAACATAGTTTTTTAAGATATTTATGCATTTAAATTTCTTAAGATACATTTTATGACATGGAATGTTTATTTTATGAGTGTTCCATGTGAGCTTGAGAAGACTGTGTATTGTTGGGTGAAGCATTCTAAAAATGTCAATTAGATCTAGTTGATTGATGGTTTTATTCAGCTCAAGTATATCCTTACTAATTTTCTGCCTGCTGGATATTTCAATTACTGATTGAATAATGTTGAAGTCTAACTGTAATAATGGATTCATTAGTTTTTGCCTCATATTTCTGACACTCTGTTGTTAGGCATATATACATTAAGGATTGTTATATCTTTGTGGAGAATTTACCCCTTTATCATTATGTAATTCCTCCTTATCCCTGATCATTTTCCTTGTTCTAAAGTCAGCTTTGTGTGAAATTTGTGTGTGTGTGTGTGTGTGTGTGTGTAGCTTTCTTTTGATTATCGTTAGCATGGTATATCTTTCTCCATCCATTTACTTTTAATCTACCTGAGTCTTTATATTTACAGTGTGTTTCCTATAAACAACATATCATTGTTTCTTGGGGGTTTTTATCTACTATGAGTTTCTATCTTTTAACTGGTGTATTTAGAACATTCACATTTAAAGTGATTTTTGATAGGGGCACCTGGGTGTCTCAGTCCTACTTCAGCTCAGGTCATAATCTCGCAGTTCATGAGCTTGAGACCCACTTCGGGCTCTGTGCTGATAGCTCAGAGCCTGGAGCCTGCTTCGGATTCTGTGTCTCCCTCTCTCTCTGCCCCTCTGCTGCTCATGCTCTGTCTGTCTCTCTGTCTTTCTCTTTCTCTCAAAAATAAATTAATTAATTAATTAATAATAAATAAATAAATTTTAAAAGTAAATTAAGTGATTATTGATACAGTTGCATTAATTTCTCCTATATTTGTAACTATATTTGTATATACTATATTTGTTTACTATTCACTGCCCTTTTTTTGTTGCTTTTTTGTCTTCTTTTCTGACTTCTCTGATTTTAATTAAGCATTTTAAACAATTCAATTTTCTCTCCTCTTTTAGCATATCAATTATCCTTCTTTTAATAAATTTTGGGGCACCTGGGTGGCTCAGTTGGTTAAATGGCCAACTTCATCTCAGGTCATGATCTCACAGTTCATGGGTTCAAATCCCGCATTGGGCTCTATGCTCACAGCTCAGAGCCTGGAACCTGCTTTGGATTCTTTGTCTCCCTCTGTCTCTGTCCCTCCCCAGCTCATGCTGTCTGTCTCTCTCTGTCTCTCTCTGTCTGTCTCTCTCTCTCTTTCTCTCAAAAATAAACATTTATTTTGTTTAATTTTAGGGGCACCTCGGTGGCTCAGTCTGTTGAGTATCAGGCTCTTCATTTCAGCTCAGGTCATGATCTCACAGTTGTGAGATCGAGTCCTGAATGGGGCTCCATGTTGAGTGTGGAACCTACTTGTGATTCTCTCTCTCCCTGTCTCTGCCCCTCCCCTGCTCACACTTTCTCTCTCAAAATAAATAAATAAATATTTTAAAAAATTTGAGTGGTTGCCCTACAGTTTAAAATATACATTTATGATTGATCCAACTCCACTTCCAAATAACATTACACCACTTTACAGGTAGTACAACTACTTTATAGCAGAGTATTCCCAATTCTTCCCCATTGCTTACAACATTTCTGCCATCTCTTTCACCTATCTATAAGCTATAATCACTGAATACATTGTTGTTATTATTGGAGAAAACTATTATCTATTTAATCAGTTAAGAATAAGTAAGATAAAATATTTTATTTTACTTTCATTTATTCCTCCTCTAATGCTCTTCCTGTCTTACATAGATCCAAGTTTCTGACCTATTCTTTTCCTTACTCTGAAGAACTTATTGTAACATTTCTTAAAAGGCAGGCCTACTAACAACAATTTCCATCAATTTTTGCTGAGAAAGTCTTTATTTCTCCTCCATTTTTTGAAGGATAATTTTGCTGTATATAGAATTCTAAGTTGGTAGTTTTTTTCTTTTAACACTTTAAATATTTCACCGCACTCTCTTCTTGCTTAAATGGTTTCTAATGTGAAGGCAATGAAATTTTTTGTTATTTTATAGTTGTTGTTATACTTGTTATATAGTTAAGGTGTCCCCCACACACCCCAAATTCTCTAGATATTGTCTCTTTGTTTTTCTGCAGTTTGAATATGATTGTGTCTATTGATCAACTCTTTGGTATTTATCCTACTTGGTGTTCTCTGAGCTTTCTGCATCTGAAATTTGTTGTCTATAATTACTTTTAGAACATTCTCATTCAATATTATATCAAATAATTCTTCTATTTCTTCTTTTTTTCTCTTTCTCGTATTCCCATTATGTATGTGTTACACCAATTGTAATTGTCCCAGTCATTAGACATCCTGTTCAACCTTTTTTGTTTCTTTTTCTTTGCATTCTTTTAGGAAGTTTCTATTAATATATCTCCAAGGTCACTGATTCTTTACCATCAAAGGAATTATTTTTTTTTATTTTTTAAAAAATGTTTAGGGGCGCCTGGGTGGCTTGGTCGGTTAAGCGTCCAACTTCGGCTCAGGTCATGATCTCACGGTCCGTGAGTTTGAGCCCCGCGTCGGGCTCTGTGCTGACAGCTCAGAGCCTGGAGCCTGTTTCAGATTCTGTGTCTCCCTCTCTCTCTGCTCCTCACCTGTTCATGCTCTGTCTCTCTCTGTCTCAAAAATAAATAAACGTTAAAAAAAATTTTTTTTAAATGTTTATTCATTTATTTTTTCATTTTGAAAGAGAGAACACAAGCACGGGAGGGGGAGAGAGAGAGGTAGAGAGAGAATTCCAAGCAGGCTCCATGCTATCAGCACATAGCCCAATGCAGGGCTCAATCTCACGAACCATGCAATCACAACCTGAGCTGAAATCAAGAGTTGGACACTCAACCAACTGAGCTACCCAGGTGCCCCCAAAGGAAGTCTTTTATAATGTTTTCCAATAGCCAAAATTATTTTTGTAATTTCATTTATTTAAACTAAAAGCAAAAATAGGTTACCCAATGCTCTCATTGCCCCCCCACTCACACATATACACACACACACTGGTCTGGCAATCACCACTCTGTGTCTGTATTTATGAGTTTTGGGTTTTTGTTTTGTTTTTGTTTTTTTAGGTTCCATGTGTAAAAGAGATTATATGGTACTTGACATTCTCTGGTTTATTGCATTTAGCATAAAAGCTTCAAAGTCCATCCACCTTGTCACAAATGTCAAGATATTCTTTTTTATGGCTGAATAATCTATTATATATATATATATATGTATATATATATGTATATATATATGTATATATGTATGTACATACATATATGTGTGTACATATACATATATATATATATATATATAATAGATTATTCATCAGTGGATGAATGGTTAAAAAAGATGTGGTGTGTATGTGTGTGTATATATATATATGTGTGTATATATATATATAGGTTATTTCCATATCTTGGCTACTGTAAATAAATAAAGCTGCAATGAACATTGGGGGGGTCCATATATATTTTTTATTCAGTGTTTCCATTTTCTTCAGATAAATACTCGAAAGTGGAATTGCTGGAACATATGGTAATCCTATTTTTAAATTTTTGAGAAATCTCCATACTGTTTTTCATAAGGGCTGCATCAATTTACATTCCCACCAACACTTCATAAGGGTTCCCTTTTCCCCACATCCTTTCCAATACTTACAATTTTTTGTCTTTTTAATAATGACCATTCTAACAATTGCAAGGTGATGTCTCATTCTGATTTTTATTTGAATTTCACTGATGGTTAATGACGTAAAGCATCTTTTCATATGTCTGTTGGCCATCTGTATGTCTTTGGAAAAATGTCAATTCAGATCTGCCCATTTTTAATTGGATTGTTTTGGTTTTTGCTATTGAATTATAAAAGTTCTTTTCCTATTTTAAATATTAACCCTTTATCAGATATATGATTTGCAAATATTTTCACCCATTCTGTAGGTTGCCTTTTCAGTTTTTTGATGGTTTCCTTTGCTGTGCAGAAAGATTTTTAGTTTGATGTAGTCCTACTTGTTTGTTACTTTCATTGCTTTTGCTTTTGATGTCAGATTCAAAACATCTTTGCCAAGATCTGTGTTAAGGAGCTTACCACCTATGTTTTCTTCTAGGAGTTTTAAGGTTTCAGGTCTTACATGCAAGTCTTTAATCCATTTCAGGTTAATTTTTGAATATGGTAGTCCAATTTCATTCTTTTGCTGTGGATATCCAATTTTTCAAACACCATTTATTTGAAGAAACTGTCCTTTCCCCATTGTATACTCTTAGCTCCTTTGTTGTAAATTAATTATCTGTATATGCATGGGTTTATTTCTGGGCCCTTTATTCTGTTCCATTGAGCTGTATGTCAGGTTTTTATGCCAACATGATACTATTTTAATTACTAAAGCTTTGTGATATAGTTTGAAACCAGTGATGATGATGCCTCAACCTTTGTTCTTTTGACTCAAGATTGCTTTGGCTAGTCAGGGTCTTTTATTGTTTCATACAAATTTTAGGATTGTTCTATTTCTATTAAAAATGCCATTAGAATTTCAATAGGGATTTATTGAAAGTATATGTTATTTGGATAGTGTGGGCATTTTAAGAATATCAATTCTTCAATACATGAACATGGTATATCTTTCCATGTATTTTTTGTGTTTTTCCATTTCTTTCATTTATGTCTTTAAGTTTTCAATATTCAGGTCTTTCACTTCCTTGGTTAAATGTATTCCTATGTATTTTATTACTTTTGTTGCAACTGTAAATGGGATTGTTTTCTTAATTTCCCTTTCAGATAATTCATTATTAGTGAATAAAATGCAAGATTTTTGTGTATTGATTTTGTATCATGCAACTTTACTGAATTTGTTTATTCTAAAAGTTGTTTTAATAGTCTTTAGGGTTGTCATATATACTATCATGTCAACTGCAAATAGTGACAGTTTTACTTCTTCCTTTCCAATTTAGATGCCTTCTATTTCTTTTTCTTGTATAATTGCTGTAGTTACAACTTCCAATACTCTGTTGAATAAAAGTGAGCATCTTTGCATTGTTCCTGATCTTAGAAGAAAAGCTTTCAATGGTGGGCTTGTCATATACGGCCTTTATTATGTTGAGGTGCATTCCCTCTATGTTCACTTTGTTGAGAGTTTTTATCATAAATGGATATTGAATTTTGTCAAATGCTTTTTCTGCATCTATTGAGATAATCTTATTTTTTTCATCCTTCATTGTTTTTTTAAAGTTTATTTATTTAGTTTGAGAGAGAGAGAGAGAACACACAAGCAGGGGAGGGGGAGAGAAAGAAGGAGAGAGAGAATTCCAAGCAGGCTCTGCACTGTCAGCACAGAGCCTGATGCAGGGCTTGAACTCATAAACCATGGGATCATGACCTGAGCCAAAATCAAGATCAAGAGTTGGACACTTAACTGACTGAGCTATCCAGGTGCCCCTCATCCTTCATTGTTAATGTGGTATATCACATTGACTGATATGCAGATGTTGAACCATCGCATCATTCCTGGAATAAATCCCTCTTGATAATGGTGTATGATCCTTTTAATGTATTATTGAATTTGGCTTGCTAATATTTTGTTGAAAATCTTCGCATCTATGTTCATCAAGGATTGAGGATTGATATTAATTTTTCTTTGAGTGTTTGGTAGAATGCACTAGTGAAGCTGTCTGGTCCTGGACTTTTGTTTGTTGGGAGTTTTTTTTTTTTTATTATTATTATGGATTCAACCTCCTTACTAGTAATTGGTCTGTTCAGATTTTCTATTTCATCATGATTCAGTCTTGGAGGTTGTATGTTTTTAGGAATTTATCCACTTATTCTAGGTTGCCCAAATTTTTGGTATATCCTAATCTTTTATGATCCTTTGTATTTCCGTGGTATCAACTGTAACATTTCCTCTTTCTTTTTTAAATGTTTATTTTTGAGAGAGAGACAACGAGCAGAAGGGGCAGAGAGAGGTGGACAGAGGATCTGAAGTGGGCTCTGCACTGACAACAGTGAGCCCTACATGGGGCTCAAACTCACAAACCACAATGTCATGACCTGTGCCAATGTCAGATGCTCAACTGACTGAGCCACCCAGGCATCCCACATTTCCTCTTTATTTTCTGATTTTATTTATTTGTTATCTGGTTTTTTGTTGGTGAGTTAGCTAAAGGTTTGTCAATTTCATTTATCTTTTCCAAGAACCAGCTCTTAGTTTCAGTGTTTCTTATTAACCTTTTCTTCTTATTTATATCTACATTTTTAGAGCAATTATGTTCACAGCAAGATTGAGGGGGAAAGTAGAGAAATTTCCCATATATACTTGTCCCCACTCATGAAAAGCCTTCCTCCATTATCAACAGTCTCTCACCAGAGTAATACATTTGTTACAATTGTTAAACCTACACTGACACATCATAATCACCCAGTTCATATTTTATACTCCTGTTGTACCATCTATGAGTTTGGGAAAATATATAATGACATGTATCCACCATTATAATATCATACTGACCCAAAAATCCTGTGATTGACCTATTTATCCCTTACCCCCAATTCTTTTACTATTTTCATAGTTTTGTCTTTTCTAGAATGTCATATAGTTGGAATCATATAGTATGTAAACAGATAGGCTTTTTTCGATTCGTAATATACATTTAAGAGTCTTCCATGTATTTTCATGGCTTGATAGCTCACTTCTTTTTAGTGCTGAATAATATTCCATTGTCTGGATATACCACACTGTATCTATCTATTTACCTACTGATGGACATCTGAGTTGTTTCCAAGTGTTGGCAACCATGAATAAAGCTGCTATAAACACTCATGTACCACTTTAGGTGTGAACATAAGGTTTCACCTTTTGGGGGGTAAACATCAAAGTGCACGACTGCTATGTTGTATAGTTAGAATATATTTAGTTTCGTAAGAAACCACCAAACTGTCTTCCAAAGTGGCTGCACCATTTTGCATTCCAACCAGCAGTTAATGAGAGTTCTTGCTGCTCCACATCTTCAGCTGCATTTGGTATTGTCAGTGTTCCTTCCAGATTTTGACCGTTCCAATAGGTGTGTATTATTATCTCATTGTTTTAATTTGTATTTCCCTAATGACATGTGATGTGAAGTATCTTTTCATATGCTTGCTTGCCTCTGTATATCTTCTTTAGTGAGATGTCTTGTAAGGTCTTTGGCCCATTTTTTTAAACTGTGTTTGTTTTCTTATCGTGAAGATTTAAGAGCTCTTTTTATATTTTGGATAGCAGTCTTTTACCAGATGTTTCTTCTGCAAATATTTTCTCCCAGTCTTTGGCTTATCTTCTTGACATTCTCTTGACATTGACTTTCCAAGAGCAGAGAGTTTTCTTAATTATTATTATATTAATTCCAGCTTATCAATTGTTTCTTTTATGGATTATGCCTTTGGTCCTGTATCTAAAACATCATCATAATACCCAAGGTCATCTAGATTTTGTCTTATATTATCTTCTAAGAGTTTAATAGTTTTGCATTTTAAGTTTAGGTCTTTGATCCATTTTGAGTTAGTTTTGGTGAATAGTGTAAGGTCTGTGTCGATATTCACTTTTTTGTATGTCAATGTCCAGTTGTTCCAGCACCATTTATTGAAAACACTATCTTTTTCCTCCTACTGCATTATGTTTGTGCCTTGTCAAAGATCAGTTGACTATATTTATGGGGGTTAGCATTTCCGTTTTATTCTTTCTTACAGTTTTCATTTCTCTGCTTACAATATTCATTTGTTATTGCATGTTGTCCAGTTTTTCATTAACACCCTTAGCATATTAATCATAAATTCCAGGTTTAATAATTCCAAAATCTGTGCCATATCTGAGTCTTATTCTGATGCTGAGTTTGTCTCTTCAGACTATATTTTTTACCTTCTTTTAAATTTGGGTGGAAGCCAGACATAATGTACGAGTTAAAAGTAACTGAGGTACATAGGCCTGTATGTAGGATTTTACATTAATCTAACTAGGAATTAGGCTGTGTTTACTCTCTGCTGTAGCCGTGGTATCAGAGGCTAAAATTCCCTCTTTTATTTTTTGTTTTAGTCTCCTCTTGTTGTCTTTGGGTGTCCCTAGAAACTCCTTAAGTAGGGTCTGAAACTTGCAGAGAGTTTTAGCTATAATCCACTGTTATTACACAAGAGCCCTGTTCATGTGGTGGTAAAATGTAAGTGAAGGGGAAGCATTCTATGGTTCTGTTATTATGTCCCAATCTTTTAGTGTGCCTGATCTGAGTATTTCCTATTCCCTAGGTCAGTTAGGCTCTGATAAAACCCAGTGAGTTAGGATCTAATAAAATAGTTTTCCTTGAGAGCAGTCCTTGTTAAGGAGAATAGAGAAATCTGCAAACATTTCAAAATGGCTACTTTTCCTCTCCCCTTGCCATAAACACAAGGAAAATTTTCTCCAATCTTCACAGTGAGATCCTGGTAAGTCTCTTGAAGGCAAAACTCATGAAAGTGTGTGGGCCCACCTAAGACTGGACTCCCTTGAGGTTTTTAGCTTTTAAGCTAGTTCACACTGAGCCTGCAGAAATCTGTCAGTTACAGTTTTAAAGTGTTCTTACTGATACTGGCTCCAGCTCCAGGCTTCTCCTCCTCATAAACTGTGATTTTCTGTATCCATCAGAATAGCAGTTTGCCTTGTAACCTCAATTCTCTGATATATCTAAGAGTTGATTTTAAGTTTGTTCAGCTCTTTTCTTGTTGTGAGTATGGGAGTGATGACTTTCAAGCTGTTGACATGTCAAACTAGAAACAGGAAATATATATTTATTTTTAAGTTTTCAAAACACATCTAGAATAACGTGAATCATTCTGAAGTTCCAACTTATCTTAAAATACCTGCAATTTGTGTGACCTTGTGCAATTTATTTAAGACATCTCTTTATCTATAAAATAAGCATAATAATGCCTACTTTTCTGGATTATCATAAGACCTAAATAAGATATGTAAAGCAACTATTGCATGGTTCATATATATTCAATAAATGTTAGCTTTGGTTATCACATTATTTATCTTCATCAAAACCCTAGGCCTTGAATAAAGACAAAGTATACAAACTGTTCCCTAACTTAGAAGATGAAGAATCAGAAGAAGAGTCATCTACTCTATCTTCAGTCAGGACCAGAATCTGGCTAGGACTGCTGCTGGCCTCCATGGCCATGATGCTGTTACAAGACCCCCTTTCCTTAATGTCAGATAGCAAATTCCATGTCCACATTGATCAAAACCTGTCACATCTCAATTCTCCTATCAAAGCAGTCTTAGACTGGACACCCGTCTGTCCCACTCTGATGCATTTGTGGGTTTTGCCTGCAGAAAGTATGGTTACAAATAGAGGGAATTGGAGTTATATAGAAATATTGGCAGTTACCATATAAACAGACATGTGACAGTCTTAGTGCTCTGAGTAGATATGTAAAAAAGTTCTGAAGTACATAAGGAAAATAAATCAATGTATCTAAAAGGTTATAGAACTCAAGTTGCTGCTTATGTTCTGGGTCAGGATGCTCATATCTAACATCTAGCTCCCTGGCATTTTCTCTCTAGAAGCTGGAAAACTGCAGTGGTCTCAAATGAAAGAAATGGGTATGGTGGGTATAGAGCCAGAGGTTAGAGGTCCATGTTAAAACTCATAAGAATCATTTACTAGCTGTGGTGAGCTATATTAGAACAAGAATGAAATCCTATACTGCTGAGATGATGTGCTCACTAGTATTTGTGAGAAATTTAATATAGTCTAATGACAATCTTGCCTATACTTTTTCATCCTTATTTTTTTCCAAGGGATATGCCAAATATCTACTGAGTAGAAGCTCTATGATAGCCCTTCTGTGACACAAGTTGAAGTAGAAGAAACAACTGGCTTTGAGCCCTTGTTGCTCTCAGCACTCTTTACCTCATGGTCATTTTGGAAAATAAAAATAAAAATTTTAATTAGCTCCTTATCTCACTGTATACTAAAATCTATACCAAATTAAAGATTTAAACATAAAAAATAAAATCATAAAATAACCATAAAAATCTAAAGAGTTATTTTTATAATGCTGGTGAATCTGTATTAAAAATGATAATGTAGAAATATAGTTATTGGCATAGAAATAACTATATATAGTTATATATATATATATATATATATAGTTATATTCATGTTTTATATATATATATAAACAACATTTTTATTTTATCCCATTTTATAAAAATACCCATACATATGCCTAAAAAATTTCTAGATATCCATTAAAATGTTATCTGTGGTTATCTGTAGTTATCTGTGGGTAGTTTAATAAGCTGTTTTTCACACAAGACCCAAGTATATGCTGCCCACAAGAGACTCATTTCAGATCTAAAAACACATACAGATTGGAAGTGAATGGATGGAGAAAAAATACCATGCAAAGGGAAGCAAAAACAAACAAACAAACAAAAACAGGGTAACAATGCTTATATCAGACAAAATAGACTTTAAAACAAAGACTGTAGGGGCACCTGGGTGGCTCAGTCGGTTGAGCGTCCAACTTCGGCTCAGGTCATGATCTCACGGTCTGTGAGTTTGAGCCCCGAGTTGGGCTCTGTGCTGACAGCTCAGAGCCTGGAGCCTGCTTCGGCTTCTGTGTTTCCCTGTCTCTCTGCCCCTCCCCCGCTCATGCTCTGTCTTTCTCTTTCTATCAAAAATAAATAAACATTAAAAAAAACCAAAAACTGTAGTAAGAAACAAAGTCACTACCTAAGGATAAAGGGATCAATCCAACAAGAAGTTATAACAATTGTAAATATCTATTCACCCAACATAGGAGCACCTAAAATAACATAAAGCAGATGTTAACAGACATGTAGGGAGAAATTGACACCAATACAATAATAGTAGGGGACTTTAACACCCCACTTACATCAATGGATAGATCATCCAGACAGGAAATCAACAAGGAAATAGTGGCTTTGAATGACACATTAGACCTGATGGATGTAACAGATATATACAGAACATTCCATCCCAAACAGAAGAACACAAATTCTTCTTCTCAAGTACACATGGAACTTTCTCAGAATAAATCGTGTTATCCCACAAAATGGATCTCAATAAATTTCAGAGATTGAAATCACATCAAGTATCTTTTCCAACAACAATGGTATAAAATTAGAAGTCAATTAGAAGAAAAAAATTGCAAAAAACACAAACACATGAAGGCTAAACAACATGCTACTAATCAACAAATGGGTCAGTGAAGAAATCAAAGAGGAAATCAAAAAAGAGCTAGAGGCCAACAAAAATGAAAACACAACAATCTAGATTCTTTGGGAGGTAGCAAAAGGAGTTCTAAGAGAGAAATTTACAATACAGGCCTACCTCAAGAAACAAGAACAATGTCAAATAAACAATCTAACCTTACACCTAAAGTAGCTAGAAAAAGAACAAAGTCCAAAGCTAGCAGCAGAAATGAAACAATAACTATTAGAGCAGAATAAGTGAAATAGAGACTTAAAAACAATAGGAAAGATCAGTGAATCAAGAGCTGGTTCTTTGAAAAGATAAACAAAATTGATAAACCTTTAGTTAGAGTCATCAAGAAAAAAGAGGACCCTAGTAAATAAAACCAAAAATGATGGAGAAGTAACAACTGACACTACAAAAATAGAATTATAAGACAGGGTGCCTGTTGAGAGTTCAACTCTTGATTTCAGCTCAGGTCATGATCCCAGGGTCATGGGATTGAGCCCCCACATCCAGCTCCACAATGAGTGTGGGGCCTGTTTAGGATTCGCTTTCTTCCTCTGCCCCTCTCCCCCACTCATACTCTCTTTCTGTCTTAAAAAAGAAAGAAAGAATTATAAGACAGTAGTATGAAGTTATACGCCAAAAATTTGGACAACCTATGGGAAATGGATAAATTCTTAAAACATACAATCTTCCTAAACCAAATAGGAAAAAATAGAAAATTTGAACAGACCAATTACTAGTAATGAAAGTGAATCAATTTGTTTTTTTAAAAAAAGGGGTGCCTGGGTGGCTCAGTTAGTTAAGTGTCCAACTTCAGCTCAGGTCATGATCTGACGGTTTGTGGGTTCAAGCCCCACATCAGGCTCTGTGCTGAATGCTTGCTCAGACCCTGGAGCCTGCTTCAGATTCTGTGTCTCCTTCTTTCTCTGCCCCTCCTCTGCTCACGCTCTGTCTCACTCTCTCAAAAACAAATGTAATAAATTTTTTTTACATTAAAAAAACAAAATGACTCCTAACAGGCACATCTGGGTGGCTCAGTTAGTTGAGCAACTGACTCTTGATTTTGGCTTAGGTCATGATCTCATGGTTGTGGCATCGAGCCCTGTGTCTGGCTCCACACTGGGCATGGAGCCTGCTTGGGATTTTCTCTCCCTCTGCCCCCTCCCCTGCTCATTCTTGCTCTCTCTCTCACTCTCTCTAAAAATATAAAGTAAACTTCCTAGCAAACAAAAGTACAGGACTAGATGGATTCATTCACAGGTGAATTCTGCAAAACATTTTAAAAACAATTAATGCCCTATTCTTCTCAAACTATTAAAAAAATAGACAACGAAGGAAAACCAAAATTCATTCTGCGAGGTCACCATTACCCTGATACCAAAACCACATTACAAAAAAAAACATTCATATCAATATCTCTGATGAACACAGATGTTAAAATCCTCAACAAAATATTAGCAAACCAAATTCAACAGTACATTTAAAAAATCATTGACCACAATCAAGTGGGATTTATTCCCAGGATGCAAAGTGATTCAATATTTGCAAATCAATTAATGTGATAAGTCACATTAACAAGAAGAATACAAACCATATGATCATCAGTACATGTAAAAGCATTTGACAAAATACAGCATCCATTTATGGCTAATAACTCACAACAAAGTAGATTTAGAGGGAACATAGTTAAACATAATAAAGGCCATATATTTAAAAACCCACACCTAACATCATACGCAGTGGTTAAAAGCAGAAAGCTTTTCCTCTAAGTTAAGGAAAAGACAAGAATGTCTGCTCTCACCAGTTTTATTCAATATAGTACAGAAATCAGACAAGAAAAAAATAAAAGACATCAAAATTGGTAAGGAAGAAGTTAAATTGACACTATATGTAGATGATAGGATACTATACATAGAAAACCCTAAAGACTCCACAAGAAACTATTAGAACTAAAATTAATTCATAAAGTTGCAGGATACAAAACTAATATACAGAAATCTGTTGTGTTTCTATACACTAATAATGAAATAGCACAAAGAGACAGTAAGAAAACAATTCCCTTTACAATTATATCAAAAAGAAAAATTAGGAATAAATTTAATCAAAAAAGTAAAAGGCCTACACTCTGAAAACTATAAGACATTGATGAAGGAAATTGAAGATGACACAAATGGAAATATGTACCATACTCATCAATTGGAAGAATTAATATAATTAAAATGTCAATACTACCCAAAGCAATCTACAAGTTTAATGCAATCCCTATCAAAATACCAGTAGCACTTTTCACAGAACTAGGAGAAAAAATCCTAAAATTTTTATAGAACCACAAAAGACCTTGAACAGCCAAAGCAATCTTGAGAATGAAGAACAAAACTGGAGGTATCACAATCCCAGATTTCAAGATATATTGCAAAGCTACAGTAATCAAAACAGTATGGTTCCAACACAAAAATGGATACAAAGATCAATGGAACAGGATAGAGAGTCCAGAAATAAACCCACGCTACATGAATAAAGCAAGAGTATAGAATGGAGAAAAGACAATCTTTTCAATAAATGATGTTGGGAAAACTAGACCGCTAAATGCAGGAGAATAAAGCTGGACCTCTTTCTTTTTATAATCTTTATTTACCTTTGAGAGACAGAGAGAGACAGTACAAGCGGGGGAGGAGCAGAGACAGAGGGAGACACAGAATCCAAAGCAGGCTCCAGGCTCTGAGCTATCATCACAGAGCCCAATACAGGGCTCGAACCCACGAACCACGAGATCATGACCTGAGCCATAGTCGGACGCCCAACTGACTGAACCACCCAGGTGCCCCTGGACCTCTTTATTAACCACACACAAAAATGAACTCAAAATAGATTACAGACCTAAATGTGAGGCTTGAAACCATAAGGCTCCTAAAGGACAGTGTAGACAGTACTCTTTTGGACATAAGCCATAGCAATACATTTATGGCTATGTCTCCTCAGGCAAGGGAAACAAAAGCAAAAGTAAACGATTGGAACTACATGAAAATAAAAAACTTCTGGGGGTGCCTGGGTGTCTCAGTGGGTTAAGTGTCCAACTTCAGCTCAGGCCATGATCTCACAGTTTGTGAGTTCAGGCCCTGTGTTGGGCCCTATTCTGACAGCTCAGAGCCTGGAGTCTGCTTCAGATTCTGTCTCTGTCTCTCTCTCTCTCTCTCCGCCTTTCCCCTCCTTGTGCTCTGTCTCTCTGTTTCTCAAAAAATAAATAAACATTAAAAAATTAATAAAAATAAAAAACTTTTGCATAGCAAAGAAAATAAAAAACAAAACAAAAAGGTAACCTAATGAAGGTATTTGTAAATTATATACCTGGTAAGGAGTTAATATCCAAAATACATAAAGGACTTCTACAACTTAGAATTCAGGAAAATGGTGGCAGAGTAGGATGGCCCTAGGCTCACTTCATCCCATGAATACAATTAGATAACTATCAAATTATCATAAATACCCCAGAAATTGATCTTAAGACTAGCAGAACAAACTCCATAGCTAAAGATAGAAAAGTGGCCACATCGAAGAAGGTAGGAAGTACAGAGACATGGTTTGGGAGAGAAACAGATCATGGCCACTGCATCAGGGAGGGAGCCACAATTGTGAAGAAGGGTGAGAGACAGACTAACATACAGGAGAATGCATGAAGAAAATGAATTCCCCATAGCAATTGGCTTGGAAAATGAAGGGGGCTGAATTTTGTGAGTTATTGCAACCAGTGGGGATTAAAGCCTGGAATTCTTAAGGTCAGTGGTCTTGCTAGGGAAGAGTCTGGAGGCATTGGAGCTGCTCTTGGAGAGACGGCAGAGCAAACAGCGTGAAAACATATAGTATGTAAACAGCAATCTGAAGAAGGCCCAAGGCACATAGTGGGGAGGTTATTTGCTCATCTCAGAGCTTGTCTCAGAGAGGCAGTATTAATGGAGACACTCCTCCAGGAACATAGGAACTGATAGGCATCATTCCCCCACCCCCACCACTCCTCAGCATAAACACAGAGCCACCTGTAGGAACCAGTACAGTGCCAACACTGGCTACCCACATTGCTTATACCAGGCCCCATACTTCATGCTCTGTTGGAACCACCCTTCCTAGCCATACTTGCCTCAGCCCCAGCACAGATGGCCCCCTCCTCCAGAAGACCAGCCTAAACCCATGCCCATGCCATGTCTCCTGACCCAAAAGTTTTGCAGGACCTTGTTTCCAGCAGCAGTAGTGACAGGTCTCATTTCACAAATACACCAAGCACACCTGGTTAAAACACACCATATTCAGGCCAGGAAGCAAACATCACCTATAACAGGCAAAGGCATCCTCTGCAGATGACTGGCCAGAAGGATAAAGCAGCCAGGACACAATAGCTGAGTACACACAGCACACATTGGAGACATTCCCTGTAGTGCCAGGACCTGGGGAACAAAGGACACAGTGCAGGGCACTATAAGTCGTCTTCTAAATAAGGCCATTACTCTCAACAACAGGAAAAGTAGCTGACTTTCCTAACATACAGAAGCAGGCACAGAGACTTAGACAAAATGAGAAGACAGAGGAATCTGTCCCAGATGAAAGAACAGAAAATGGCCATGAACAGAGATCTAAATAAAACAGATATGAGTAACATACCTGATAGAGAATTTAAAGTAATTATCATAAAGATACTGGACTAGAGAAAAGAGTGGACAACATCAGTGAGACCCTTGACACAGAGATAAACAATAACATACCAGAGATAAAAGGCTCAATAAACAAAATGAGAAACACATTTGATGGAATGAACAGCAGGCTAGAAGAAGCAGAGGAATGAACTAATGACTTAGAAGATGGAGTAATGGAAAATAATCAAGCTGGAAAAAAAAAGAAAAAAGAATTATGAATAATGAGAATAGACTTAGAGAACTCAGTGAATCCATCAAATGTAATCACATTGGCATTATAGGAATCCCAGAAGAAGAAGAAAAAAGAGGGCAGAAAAATTATTTGAAGAGATGATAGCTAAAAACTTCCTTTCCCTAATCTGGGGAAAGAAACATATATCCAGATCCAGAAAGCACAGAAAACCCCAAACAAAATCAACAAAGCCAAATCCACCCAAGACATATTATAATCAAAATGGAAGGGGCACCTGGGAGGCTCAGTTGGTTGAGCATCCGACTTTGGCTCAGGTCATGATCTCACAGCTTGTAAGTTTGAGCCCTGCATCAGGCTCTGTGCTGACAGTTCAGAGCCTGGCTCCTCTTCGCATTCTGTGTCTCCCTCTCTCTCTGCCCATCCCCCACTCACACTCTGTTTCTATTGCTCAACAATAAATAAACAAATTTTAAAAATTTAAATGGTAAAATATACTGACAAAGAAAAAACTTTTAAAGCTGCAAGAAAAAAAGAAAGCAGTTACATAAAAAAAGAAACCCCACAAAGCTACCAGCTGATTTTTCAGCAGAAACATCCCAAGCCAGAAGGGAGGGTCCTGATACATTCAACGTGCTGAATGGGAAAAATCTGAAACCAAGAATACTGTATCCAGCAAGGCTATATTAAGAATAGAAGATGAGATAAAAAGTTTCTTAGACAAATAAAAACTAAAGGAGTTCATGACCACTGAACCAGCCCTATAAGAAATATAAAAGGGGACTCTTTGAGTCAAAAGGAAAGAACAAAAGTGGCAGCATGAAGGTAGGAAACACGAAAGCAGTAAAAATAAATATTTCTATAGATATCAGTCAAAAAACTCACAAAGTAAAAGGATATAAAATATGATGCCATATACCTAAAACATGAGGATGAGAGGAGTGGAGAATGGGTTTAACCTTAAACAACCATCAGCTTAATATAGACTGCTATATGCAAAAAAGATTATATACAAACCAAATGGTAACCATATATCAAAAATACTAATAAATATGCAAACAATAAGGAGAAAGAAATCCAAATATATCACCACAGAAATTCAGCAAAAATGAAAGAGAAAGACAAGACAGTATCACAGAAAATCTTCAGAAACAACCACAAACTAGTAATAAAATGGCAATAAATATATATCTATTAATAATTACTTTGACTGGAAATGGACTAAATGCTCAAATAAAAAGACATAGAGTGACAGAATGGGTAAAAGAAAAAAACATGACCCATCTATATGCTGATTACAGGAGACTTATTTTATTTGTAAATTTTTTAAGGTTTATTTTTGAGAGAAAAAAAGAAAGAGTGGGGGAAGGGCAGAGAGAGATGGAGACACAGAATCTGAAGCAGGCTCCAGACTCTGAGCTGTCAGCACAGAGCCCAGTGTGGGGCTTGAACTCATGAGCTGTGAGATCATGACCTGAGCCAAGTCAGACTAAGTCACCCAGGCACCCCTAGGAGTCCCATTTTAGGCCTAAAGACAGCTTCAGAGTGGAAGTGAATAGATGCAGAAATATTTATCATCCAAATTATTGTCAAATGAAAGCCAAGGTAGCAATACTTATATCAGGCAAAATAGACTTTAAAACAAAGACTGTAACAATAGATAAAGAAGAACACTATATAACAATAAATGGGCAATCCAACAAGAAGCTATAACAATTGTAAATATTTATGCACCCATCAAGAAAGCACCCAAATATGTGAAACAGTTAATAACAAATACAAAGTAACTAACCAATAATAATACAATATTAATAGGGCACTTTAACACCCCACATATATCAATGGACAGATCATCTAAGCAGAAAATAAACAAGGAAACAATGGCTTTGAAAGATACACTGTAACAGATGGATATAAGATGTATTCAGAACATTCCATCCTAAAACAGCAGAATACACATTCTTTTCAGCTGCACATGGAACATTATCTAAAATAGATCATATATTAGTCTACAACAGAAACCTCAACAAATTTAAAAAGATAGAATTCATACCATGCATCTTTTCTGACCACAATGCTAAGAAACTAGAAGTCAACCACAAGAAAAAAATCTGGAAAGACCACAAGTACATGGAGATAAAAAAACATGCTACTAAACAATGAATGAATCAGCCAAGAAATAAAAGAAGAAATGAAAAAGTGCATGTAAGGGGTGCCTGGGTGGCTCAGTCAGTTAAGCTTCACCACAGGTCATGATCTCATGGTTCGTGAGTTCGAGCCCCACGTTGGGCTCTGTGGTGACAGCTTGGAGCCTGGAACCTGCTTCAGATTCTGTGTCTCCATCTCTCTCTGCCCCTCCCCCACTCATGCTCTGTCTCTCTCTCAAAAATAAACAAACATTAAAAAAATATTTTAGGGCTGCCTGGTGGCTCAGTCAGTTAAGTGTCCAACTTCGGCTCAGGTCATGATCTCGTGGTTGGTGAATTCAAGCCCCGAGTTGGGCTCTGTGCTGACAACTCAGACCTGGAGCCTGCTTTGGATTCTGTGCCTCCCTCTCTCTTTCTCTCTCTCTCTCTCTCTCTCTCTCTCTGCCCCTCCCCACTTGCACTCTGTGTGTTTCTCAAGAATAAACATTAAATTTTTTAAACAATTTTTAAGTACATGTAAGCAAATTTAAATGAAGACACAATGATTCAAAACCTTTGGGATGAGGCAAAAGCAGTTCTAAGAGGCACATTGATAGCAATACATGCCAACATTAAAAAGGAAGATAAAGCTCAAAAAACAACATAAATATATAACTAAAAGTGCTAGAGAAAGAACAATACACAAAAACTAAAACCAACAGAAGGAAGATAATAAAAATAAAGATTATAGCAGAAATAAATAAAATGGAAATGAAGAAAAATAACAGTTCAAAAGATCAATGAAACCAGGGGCTGTTTTTTTTTTTAAAGATCAATGTAATTGATAAACTTCTAGCCAAATAAATAAAATTACAAGTGAGAGAGGAGAAATAACAACCAACACACAGAAATACAAACAATTATAAGAGAATATTTGAAAAACTGTATACCAACAATCTGGACAACCTAGAAGAAAAGGATAAATTCCTAGAAACAAATAAATTACCAAAACTGACACATGAAGAAATAGAAAATTTGAACATACCAACAACCAGCAGAGAAATTGAATTAGTAATCAAAGAACTCCCAATAAACAAAAGTCCAGGACGAGATGGCTTCACAGGCGAATTCTACCAAACATTCAAAGAAGAGTTAATAGCTATTACTCCTAAACTATTCCAAAAACTAGAAATGGAAGGAAAACTTCCAAATTCATTGTATGAGGCAAGCATTATCTGATACCAAAACCAGATAAAAACACTACAAGAAAAAGAGAACTACAGGCCAATATCCCCAATGAACATAGATGCAAAAATCCTCAGTAAAGTACTAGCAAACCAAATCCAACAATACATTAAAAAAATAATCTCCACTATCAAGTGGGATTTTTTTCCTGGGTTGCAAAGGTGATTCAATACTGATAAATCAATCAACATGATACATCACATTAATAAAAGAAAGGAGAAAAACCATATGATCATTTTAATAGATGCAGAAAAAGCATTTGACAAATACATCCATTCATGATAAAAACCCTTAAAGAAAGTAGGGTTACAGGGAATATACCTCAACATAATGAAAGCCATATATGAAAAACCCACAGGTAATAGCATCCTTAATGGAGAAAAGCAGTGCTTTTCCTCTATGGTCAGGAATAAACAAGGATGTTCACTCTCACCACTTTCATTCAACATAGTACTGGAAATCCTAGCCCCAGCAATCAGACAACAAAAAGAAATAAAAGCCATCCAAATCAGCAAGGAAGAAGTAAAACTTTCACTGTTTGCAGATGACATGATACTCTATGTAGAAAACCTGAAAGATTCCACTAAAAAACTGCTAAAGCTGGTAGATAAATTCAGTAATTCACAAGATACAAAATCAACATACATAAATCTGTTGCATTTCTATAAAGCAATAATGAAGCATCAGCAAGAGAAATTTAAAAAACAATACCATTTACAAGTGCACCAAAAATAATAAGATACCTCAGAATAAACCTATCCAAAGAGATAAGAGATCTGTACTCAGAAAAGTGTACAACACTGATAAAAGAAATATAAGATGACACAAAGAAATGGAAATACAGTCCTGCTTGTGGATTAGAAGAACAAATATTACTTTTTTAACTTTTTAAATGTTTATTTTGAGAGAGAGTGTGGGATGGGAGCAGAGAGAAAGGAAGACAGAGCATCCGAAGCAGGTTCCACACTGACAGCAGAGAACCCAACACAGAGCTCAAACTCACAAACTGTGAGCTCTTGACCTGAGCCGAAGTAAGACACTTAACCAACTCAGGCATCCAGGTGCCCCAAGAACAAATATTCTCAAAATGTCTATACTACCGAAAGCAATCTACACATTTAATGCAATCCCTATCAAATCATCAATAGCATTTTTCACTGAAATAGAACAAACAATCCCAAAATTTGTATGGAACCACAAAAAAACCTTGAATAGCCAAAGCAATCTTGAAGAAGACAAGCAAAGCAGGAGGTATCACAATTAGGACTTCAAGTTATATCACAAATCTATAATAATCAAAACAGTATGGTATTGGCACAAAAATAGACACAAAAATCAACAGAACAGAATAGACAACCCAGAAATGGACCCACAACTGTATGGTCAACTAATCTTCGCCAAAGCAGGAAAGAATATCCAATGGAAAAAAGTTGCTTTAACAAATGGTGTTGGGAAAACTGGACAACAACATGCAAAAGAATGAAACTGGACCACTTTCTTACACCATACACAAAAATAAATTCAAAATAGCTTAAAGACCTACATGTGAGACAGGAAACCATCAAAATCTTAAAGGAGAACATAGGCAGCAATCTCTTTTACCTCAGCCATAGTAACTTCTTACTAGACATGTTGCCAGAGGCAGGAGAAACAAAAGCAAAAATTAAGTACTGGGACTTCATCAAGATAAAAAGCTGCACAGCAAAGGAAAGAACTAACAAAACTAAAAGGCAGTCTACAGACTGGGATGAAGATATGGGAGAAGATATGTACAAATGATATACCTAATAAAGGGTTAGTATCCAAAATATATAAAGAACTTATCTAATAAAGGGTTAGTATCCAAAATATATAAAGAACTTATCAAACTCCCCACCCAAAAAACAAATAATACAGTTAAGAAATGGGCAGAAAATATGAATAGACATTTTTCCAAAGAAGACATCCAGATGGCTAACAGACACATGAAAAGATGCTCAACATCGCTCATCATCAGAGAAATGCAAATCAAAACCATGATGAGATACAAAACAAAACAAATGAGCAAAGGGGTAAAAGAAAGAAAGACAAACTAAGAAATAAACTTTTTTTTTCTTTTTAGCTTTGTATTTAAATTCTAGTTAACATACAGTGGTTTCGGGAGTAGAATTCAGTGATTCATCACTTGCATACAGCACCCAGTGCTCATCCCAGCAATTGTCATCCTTAATGCCCATCACCCATTTAGCCCATCCTCTACCCACCTCCCTCCGTCAACCCTCAGTTTGTTCTCTAAGAATCTCTTCTTGTTTGTTTCCCTCTCTCATTTTTCTTTTTTGTTTCCCTCTCCCCTATGTTCATCTATTTGCTTCTTAAATTCCACATATGAGTGAAATCATATGGTATTTTTCTTTCTCTGCCTGACTTACTTTGCTTAGCATTGTCTAGGTCCATCCATGTCATTGCCAATGGCAAGGTTTCATTCTTTTTGATGGCTGAGTAATATTCCATCATATTTATATATATTCCATCATATATATATATATTCCATCATATATATATATATATTCCATCATATATATATATATTCCATCATATATATATATTCCATCATATATATATATATATATTCCATCATATATATATATATTCCATCATATATATATATTCCATCATATATATATATATATATTCCATCATATATATATATATTCCATCATATATATATATATTCCACCATATATATATATTCCATCATATATATATATATATATATATATATTCCATCATATATATACACACACACACACACATAGAATGGCAAGGTTTCATTCTTTTTGATGGCTGAGTAATATTCCATCATATATATATATATATGGGCAGAAATATATATATATATATATAAAATATATATATATATAAATATATATATATATATTCCATCATACACACACACACACACACACACACACACACACATACCCCATCTTCTTTAGCCATTTATCACTTGATGGATAGTCGAGCTCTTTCCATAGTTTGGCTATTGTTGATAATGCTGCTATAAACCTCAGAGTGTGTATATCTCTTCAAATATATAGTTGTGTATCCTTTGGGTAAATACCTAGTAGTGCAATATCTGGATCATAGGGTAGTTCTATTTTTAACTTTGAGGAGCCTCCATACTGTTTTCCAGAGTAGCTGCACCAGTTTACATTCCCACCAACAGTGCAAGAGGGTTTCCCTTTCTACACATCCTGGCCAAAACCTGTTGTTTCCAAGAAACAAACTCTTAACTATAGTCAACAAACTGATGGTTACCCAAGGGTAGGGGGTGAGGGGATGGGTTAAATAAGTGATGGGGACTAGGGAGTGTAGTTGTCATGATGAGCTTCAGGTGATGTATAGAATTATTGAATCACTATATTGTATACCTGAAACTAATATAACACTGTATTTTACTAACTGAAACTAAAATAAAAACTTAAAAAAAGAACTTTTACAATTCAACCCCCAAAAAATATAATTTAAAATGGGCAGGTGACCTGAATAGACATTTTTCCATAGAAGACATACAGATAGCCAAGAGACACATGAAAAGATGCTCAACATCACTAATCACTAAGGAAATATAAATCAAAAACACAAGAAGATACCACTTGTCAGAATCACTAGAATCAAAACAATAAGAAATAATATTACTCAGCCACAGAAGAGTGTGATCCTGCAAATTGTGACATTGATGGTCCTAGAAGGTATAATGATGCTAAGTGAAATAAGTCGGACAAGGAAAGATAAATACCATAGATTTCACTTACATGTGGAATCTAAAAGTAAAACTAATTAATAAATAAACAAAGAGCAGAATCAGAGCTATAAATACAGAAAACAAGGTGAGAGTTGCCAGAGGCAAGAGAGGTAGGGCGATGGGCAATGGTTGAAGGGGAGTGGAAGATACAGGCTTCCAGTTATGGAATGAATAAGTCACAGGGGTAAAAGATACAGCATAGGGAATCAGGCCCTGTGCTGAAGGCTCGGAGCCTGGAGCCTGCTTCGGATTCTGTGTCTCCCTCTCTCTCGGACCCTCCCCTGTCGCACTCTCTTTCTCTCTCTCTCAAAAATAAACATTAAAAATTTAAAAAATAAAAAGATACAGCATAGGGAGTATAGTCAATAATATCTTAATAGAGATGTATGGTGACAGATGGTAGCTACACTTGTGGTGAACATAACTTATAGAGTTGTCCAATCACTGTCATACACCTGAAACTAATGTAACATTGTGTCAACTATACTTCAGTTAAAAATAAGAATCACTGAAAAAAAGAAGAAAAGAATGGAATAAAAATAGTTGTGTTTAAAAAATATTTTTTTCTTTTTT
Source organism: Panthera uncia (assembly GCF_023721935.1). Lineage (NCBI taxonomy): Eukaryota > Metazoa > Chordata > Mammalia > Carnivora > Felidae > Panthera > Panthera uncia. The sequence continues at coordinate 54,012,674 of NC_064817.1, forward strand.
CTCTTCCTTTTTATGTACATATGTATGCATTTATATATGTACAATATAAACACAATAGAAGTTAGAACATTTTTTTAAACTTCCCTTTCCCTCTTTTCTGTTGTTGATTTAGTTCAGACTTTCTCCAGGAAGCTTTTTTTTTCAACTGGCCAGTATATTCCCTTAGGTCTCCCCCTTTAGTATTTTCGTATCCAATTGTAAGTTCTTTCAGGATAGAGTTGTGTTTCATTATTTACTGTGCTGCCTTCCATAGTCATGCTTGGTGAGGGCTGGTTGCTTGGTGATGGTCTGATTTCCTCAAAACCTGCTTTGAAGTATGATGTAACAATGCTACCTCTAGCCAGCTAAAATGGTCAGAAACTTGTCCAGGGCTAGCACAACTTGTCTATGAGTGCAGTGTTGCTGCAATGGCTACCATATCACCATTCTGCCAGGCTGAGGTAGCTGAGCAGCTGGCTGGTAGCTGGCTGATGGGACTGGGCTTTTCTGTGTAAAGTGTTCCTCAAATAGCTTTTTTGGTCAAGGACATGGCCCTTCTCATGTTGAGTGCTGCCTCTTAGTCGGCAGTATTTGTGTAGCCATACTTCCCTGCCAGAACCTCCCTGCACATTGTCAAGAGCTGTCAATGCCATTAGAAACATAAAGGATAAGCCCCAGAGAAAGAATACAAAGGACTGGGAGGAGGAAAAAGAATGGAGAGTTATGACCTTAAGTGTGCAGGTTGCTAAACCCAACCTAAAACACCCCCTGCACATAATAATTCCTACTGTTACACATGAAATTTAGCAGGAAAATTATGAAAATAAAATTATTTTGCAAGGGGAGTCTACACAGACATTGGTTTCAAGGGACCTCTATAAGGTTTCATGGCCACACTGGTGGCCCTCCAGATTGACTTCAGATTGAGCCTGCCTCTGTTAGAGCCTGCTCTTATAAAGATCATTCTAGGCTTGTTGCAAGGATAAAATGAGATGATACATGAAAATTGGTTTTATAGACTATAAAACAATATGCAAATGCTTGGTGTTCTTTTTGTAAGCTCCTGAAGGCACTGACAGTGGTTTAATATTGTCCAATAGTGTCTTCATGGGAGTTTGGAACAGATTTTAAACACCTGTATCTGAAGAAAATCAAATCCACCTACAGAATGAAGAGAATTGGGTCCCCAGGAGGGAAAAACATGTCTGGGAGATACCTAAATTGTGTCTGGGGAGTGGTCGTTACCTAACCATATAAGAAAAGCCTTGGGTTTCCTGAGTGTCCTCAATTGATGAGAATTGTTTTCTTTAGAAGTAATTTCCAAGAAAATGCCTGTGATCTCATTTTCAGTGAAACTGTTGACACTTCTTTAAAAGTGTCTGTTAACTTATAGTAAATTACAGTGGGAGTGCATGTGGTCCCCACATGAATGTATTATGGTCACACTGTTTTAATAACTAACAATTTAAATCACAGTAAGTGACTAAAAAGTAAACTGCTGCTGCTTCTGCTCCTTCCATGAAAATGACCCTTTTTTCCATTTAGCTTCAATGCATGAGATTTCATATCAGTTCTTCATCTGAATGCACGAGTCTTCAATCTCAGGAATGGTTGTTGAGTTCTGTGTTTATGGGCATTTCATCCCCATGAAGAAGTACCCATTCCCTCGCTGCAAAGACTGAGCCTGAAAGATTTTTCTAAGGAAGAATCTTTCTTATAACTTTCTTGTTACAGTAGTCAAAAAACACAAACAAACTGGGGAGGTCTGATAGTTGGGAGATACCTTGCCAATAACCTGACCCTTGGTGTGCAGCTCCCTCCAACTCTACAATGTCATGGGAGTTTCTCCTGTGACTGTCTTGGAGAATAAACACTCTCTGTTAATGTCCAGTGACTTAATTTTCCATTTTCTTTTTTTAACAGGTCCAGTTAAAAACAAGAAAAAGGGTAAGTTAAGCTCCTGATTTTATGAAATTGCTCTCATGTCTTTTCTAAAATTAGAAGAAAAGGGGCACCAGGGTGGCTCAGTCAGTTAAGCATCTGACTTCAGCTCAGGTCATGATCTCACAGTTTGTGAGTTCAAGTCTCACATCAGGCTGTCTGCTCTCAGTACAGAGCACACTTGGGATCCTCTGTCCCTCCTCTCTCTGCTCCTCCCCCTCCCTCCCTCTCTCTCTCTCCCTCTCTCAAGTAAATAAACATTTAATTTAAAAATTAAATAAATAAGTAAATAAATAAATTTAGAAGAAAAAAAGGGAGTAGGATTTTTATATGTTCTTTCAATGCTGTTTGTTCATTGATTTATTCAATCACCTGTGATCTTCTCGAGTATTGTAGCTTCTGTGGAACAAGAAATAGAGATTGTGTTTTGGTGATGATCCATGAAATTGCTTCTCTAGCAGCGTATGAAAGTTGTTTTTATTTTTCTTTCTTGCTCCCTCTTTCATACAATTAAATTTACATCTCTTTTCTTCATTCTTCCTTACTCTTTTCCCTGTCCTCCTTTGTCCTTTTTTTGCTCTCCTTTATCAAATCACTGATCATCTGTAAATTAAGTCCTGATGAATTAAGTCCTGAGACAGCTTGTGGGGACTAGGTACACTACCTTCTGAAAGATGTCAGTACCCTATTCTTGGCCTAAAAGCTATCCCCATCCTATGTCTCAGTCAGGGAAGATGTTTCTTGCTTTGGAGTTTCAATATCATTTTCTCTGTGATGGAAAAACTAGGCTGAAGTATTACCCTGATCTTTCAGTCTTTTCAAAGAAGCTTCTCATTGAGCAGATCCATTTTGCCATTGTTGGGTCAGTAAGTTTCTGATATACCTCCAACAGGACTGGTCCAAGAGCTTGTATAAGCACTTGCATACTTGAAGAGTATACAAACATACATACAAAGAGTACCCAAAGACAGAATAAGTTCCAAAACACAAAAGTAGGCAACATGGCAATATGGTCCACTCCTTAGGACTAAAAAAAAAGAAAGAAAAAGAAACTACAAAACCAGTTTTAAATACCTATTTGTTTCTGTTTTCCTACATAGAAAGAAAAAAGAGTGAAATTAATGATTTTTCATTAAAACGCTTTAACCAAAATGGTTCGGTTAAGATTTCTGGAGCTTCATAGTACGCCAATCCCAGAGTGGGCCAAAAAGACTGGTTTCAGCCACCGCCTGCCACTTCTCTGAGCACTAGGGTACTCTGGTGGCTTGAAGTACCATGGCCCACATGGAAAACCTATGTTGCTACTGTAAAGAAACTGAGGAATAGTCTGGCCTCCTGAGGACCTGATCTGAGCAAAGGTGGAAAAGAAGCCAAGAGCTGGGATCAGTGAGGAAATCTTTCTCCATTGGGCCTGGGCACTCACCAAGATATTATGTATTTAAGAAAGTAAATTTGACTTTTAAGCATGTATGTTTTTTTCTAATAGTTTTTTTTTTTAAAGAGCAGGTTTAGGTTCACAACAAAATTGAGGGGAAAGTACAGAGTGTTCCCATATATTCCCTGCCCCCACATGTGGACAACCTCCCCCACTGTCAAGTTTTTTCTTGGACCAGAGTAGTACATTTGCTGTAATTGATGAACCTCCATTTACATATACCATTATCACTCAAAGTCCATAGTTTACGTTAGACTTCATCTTGGTGCTGTACATTCTATGGGTTTTGACAAATGTATAATGACATAGATCCCCATAGATTACAGTATTATACAGAATAGTTTAACTGCTCTAAAAATCCTCTGTTCTTTGCCTCTTCATCATTGCCTCTGCCCTAAGCACTGGCAACCACTAATATTTCTATTGTCTTTTTAGTTTTGCCTTTTCCAAAATGTCAGTAATCCCCAGCCTCTATTTCACCTATACCCCCTCCCCTCTGGTACCATCAGTTTGTTGTCTATAGATAAGAATCTGTTTCTTGGTTTGTCTTTCTCTCTCTCTTTCTCTTTCCTTTTGCTTGTTTGCTTTGTTTCTTAAATTCCACATGTGAGTGAAATCATATGGTATTTGTCTTTCTCTGACTGACTTATTTTGCTTAGTCTAGTACTCTCTAGCTCCATCCATATCACATCTTCTTTCTCAATTCATCAGTCAGTGGACACTTGTGCTATTTCCATAATTTGGCTACTGTAGATAATACTGCTATAAACATCGGGGTGCATGTATTCATTTGAATTAGCATTTTTGTATTCTTTGGGTAAATACCTAGTAGCACAATTGCTGGACTTTAGGGCAGTTTTATTTGTAACCTTTTCAGGAACCTCCATACTGTTTTCCAGAGTGGATGTACCAGTTTGCATTCCCACCAACAAGGCCAGAGGGTTCCCCTTTCTCCACATCCTCACCAACACCTGTTGTTTCCTGTGTCATTAATTTTAGCCATTCTGACAGGTGTGAGGTGATACCTCATTATAGTTTTGACTTGCATTTCCCTGATGATGAGTGATGTTGACCATCTTTTCATGTGTCTGTTGTCCATCAGTATGTCTTCTTTGGGAAAATGTCTCTTCATGTCTTCCACTCATTTTTTAATCAGATTATTTGCTTTTATGTGTTAAGTTTTATAAGTTCTTTACATATTTTGGATACTAACCCTTTATCAGATATGTCATTTGCAATTATCTTCTCCTATTCTGTAGGTTGCCTTTTAGTTGTGTTCATTGTTTCCTTTGCTGTGAAGAAGATTTTTATTTTGATGTAGTCCCAATAGTTTATTTTTTATTTTGTTTCCCTTGCCTCACGAGACATACCTAGAGAGAAGTTGCTATGGCCAATGTCAGAGAAGTTACTGCCTGTGTTCTCTTCTAGGATTTTTATGGTTTTAGGTCTCACATTTAAGTCTTTAATCCATTTTTAATTTATTCTTGTGTATGGTGTAAGAAAGTGGTCCAATTTCATTCTTATGCATGTTGCTGTCCAGTTTTCCAACCCCATTTGTTAAAGAGGCATTCTTTTTCCTACTGGTTATTCTTTCTTGCTTTGTCAAAGATTAATTGACCATATAATTGTGGGTTCATTTCTGGGTTTCCTATTCTGTTCTATTAATCTATGTGTCTATTACAGTACCATACTGCTTTGATTACTACATCAAGCAGGTAGTTTTTAACTTTTGTCATATCTCCTTTAAAATAGAAATTATATACTAGCCAACTGGATCAAACAATACATTTAAAAAATTATTCACCACGACCAAATAGGATTTATACCTGGGATGCAGGGCTGGTTCAATATCCGCAAAACAGTTACCATGATTCATCACATCAATAAAAAAAAAGGCAAGAACCATATCATCCTCTCAATAGATGCAGAAAAGCATTTGAAAAAATACAGCATCCTTTCTTGATAAAAACCCTCAAGAAAGTAGGGATAGAAGGATCATACCTGCAGGTCATAAAAGCCATATATGAAAGACCCACTGCTAATATCATCCTCAATGGGGAAAAGCTGAGAGCTTTCCCCCTAAGGTCAGGAACACGACAGGGATGTCCACTCTCACCGCTGTTATTCAACATAGTATTGAAAGTCTTAGCCTCAGCAATCAGACAACAGAAAGGAATAAAAGGCATCTAAATCAGCCAGGAGGAGGTCAAACTTTCACTCTTCACAGATGACATGATACTCTATATGGAAAACCCAAAATATTCCACCAAAAAACTGCTAAAACCAATCCATGAATTCAGCAAAGTTACAGGATATAAAATCAATGCACAGAAATCGGTTGCATTCCTATACACCAATAATGAAGCAACAGAAAGAGAAATCAAGAAATCAATCACATTTACAATTGCACCAAAAACTATAAAATGCCTAGGAACAAATCTAACCAAAGAAATGAAAAAATCTATACACACCAGAAACTATAGAAAGCTTATGAAAGAAATTGAAGAAGACACAAAAAAATGGAAATATATTCCATGCTCCTCAATAGGAAAAACAAATATTGTTAAAATGTCAGTACTATCCAAAGCAATCTACATATTCAGTGCAATTCCTATCAAAATAACACCAGAACTCTTCAGGGAGCTAGAACAAACAATCTTAAAATTTGTGTGGAACCAGAAAAGACCCCAAATAGCCAAAGCAATCTTGAAAAAGAAAACCAAAGCTGAAGGCATCATAATCCCAGACTTCAAGATGTATTACAAAGCTGTAATCATCAAGACAGTATGGTACTGGCACAAAAACAGACACTCAGATCAATGGAACAGAATAGAGAACCCAGAAATGGACCCACAAACGTATGGCCAACTAATCTTTGACAAAGCAGGAAAGAATACCCAATGGAATAAAGACAGTCTCTTCAGCAAATGGTGCTGGGAAAACCAGACAGTGACATGCAGAAAAATGAACTTGGACCACTTTCTTACACCATACACAAAAATAAACTCAAAATGAATGAAAGACCTAAACATAAGACAGGAAGCCATCAGAATCCTAGAGGAGAAAGCAAGCTAAAACCTTTTTGACCTTGGCCACAGCAACTTCTTACTCAACACATCCCTGGAGGCAAGGGAAACAAAAGCAAAAATGAATTATCAGGACCTCATCAAAATAAAAAGCTTTTGCACAATGAAGGGGACAATCAGCAAAACTAAAAGGCAACTGACATAACGGGAGAAGGTATTTGCAAATGACATATCAGATGAAGGGTTAGTACCCAAAATCTATAAAGAACTTATCAAACTCAACACCCAAGAAATGAATAATCCAGTGAAGAAATGGGCAAAAGACATGAATAGACACTTCTCCAAAAAAGACATCCAGATGGCCAACCGACACATGAAAGAAATGCTCAACATCAGTCATCATCAGAGAAATAGAAATCAAAACCACAATGAGATACCACCTCGCACCTGTCAGAATGGCTAACATTAACAACTCAGCCAACAAAAGATGTTGGCAAGGATGCAGAGAAAGAGGATCTCTTTTGCACTGCTGGTGGGAATGCAAACTGGTGCAGCCACTCTGGAAAGCAGTATGGAGGTTCCTCAAAAAATTAAAACTAGAACTACCCTACAACCCAGCAATTGCACTACTAGGTATTTATCCAAGGAATACAGGTGTGCTGTTTCAAAGGGGCACATGCACCCCCAATGTTTATAGCAGTGCTATCAAAAATAGCCAAAGTATGGAAAGAGCCCAAATGTCCATTGATGGATGAATGGATAAAGAAGACGTGGGGTGTGTGTGTGTGTGTGTGTGTGTGTATCTATATACACACAATGGAGTGTTTCTCGGCAATCAAAAAGAATGAAATCTTGCCATTTGCAACTACGTGGATGGAACTAAAGGGTATTATGTTAAGTAAAATTAAAGACAAATATCATATGACTTCACTCATAAGGAATTTAAGATGCAAAACAGATGAACATAAGGGAAGGAAAGCAAAAATAATATAAAAACAGGGAGGGGGGACAAAACATAAGAGACTCAAATATGGAGAACAAACAGTTGCTAGGGGGGTGGGGGGGGGGGGGGATGGGCTAAATGGGTAAGGGGCACTAAGGGAATCTACTCCTGAATCATTGTTGCACTATATGCTAACTAACTTGGATGTAAATTAAAAAATAAATTAATTTTTAAAAATGGAAATTATAATAAATGTAGAAAGCTCACCTGGCTTTAACAAGGATACTCTCTGCTCCTAACACAAGTCCAGGGATGACTTTCTTTCTTAATAGGTAGACTTGGGAACACTTTCTAATTACAGCTACTAGTTTTGTTTTGGTTTTTTTTCACCCATTCACTAAATAATGAATAAGCATGTTATATTTATCAGGAATAGAGATACTGAGGTTAAAAAAAAAAAGTGGGAAAAAAAAGAAAGAAAAAAGAAAAGTGGTGCCTGCCCTCTATCTTGAATAGTGGAAGTACACACAAATAATTACAGTATAAAAAATGCTATCATAGAAGCATGAACAGCGTGCTGTGGGAGCACAGAGAAAGAACATGTAGTTCTCCCTGGTGGAGTAAGGAACCACATCTAAGAAAAAAAAAAAAAAAAAAACAGGGCTGCCTGGGTGACTCAGTTGGTTAAGCATCTGTCCAACTCTTGATTTTGGCTCAGGTCAGGATCTCAGTTCATGAGTTCAAGCCCTGTGTCAGGCTCTGCACTGACAGTGCTGAGCCTGCTTGGGATCTTCTCTCTGCCCCTAGCCCCCCCTCAAAATAAATAAATAAATAAGCATTAAAAAAGAAAGAAAGAAAAGGGGTGCCTGAGTGGCTCAGTTGGATGTCTGACTTTGGCTCAGGTCATGATCTCAAGACTTGTCAGTTCGAGCCCCCGTGTCAGGCTCTGTGCTGACAGCTCAGAGCCTGGAGCCTGCTTCAAAATCTGTGTCTCCCTCTTTCTTTTCTCCTCCCCTGCTTGTGCTCTCTCTCTTCTTCAAGAACAAATAGGAAAGAAAGAAAGAAAGAAAGAAAGAAAGAAAGAAAGAAAGAGAAAAAGCAGTATTTAACCTGGACTTTGAAGGAGAGGGGAAGAAAGAAGGGGAAAAACATTCCAGTAAAGGGAACCGCATATTCAAATCCCCCAGAAGGATGAGAGAGCATGGCATGTTTGGTGGAACTGCAAGTAGGCTAGTGATGTACTATAGGCCATGTGTGTGGTGGGGAGTGGCACCCAGTTGTAATGTTCTCCAGTGAGTGAGCACTGAGAGAACACACCTGCTAGTGACAATAGAAGGCAATTGTCCAGGCTAGAAGCCCTGTAATTACAATCCATAGAATGCAATGCCTCTGGCAGGGACTCGGATTGCTGCTTAGCACTGCTACCTTGTATGGGCCATTATTGGAAGGAGAATGCACATAGACCTTAAACATTTACTTTGACTGAAAGTGATTTAGAAGCCACAGATTTCCTTGGACACAGTGAATAGGCACATGCGTGAAGAGGTAAATTGAGTTGTTCATTTAATTTCCATCTCTAATAGAATTTTCCCCTTCTATAACTAACTCATTCACACTCATTCTCTGTCTCTCCCTCTCCCTCCCTCCCTCCCTCCATCTCTCTCATTCTCACTCACTTGCTTTGATTTGTTTTTTCAACAATTTGGTTTTCACTAAAAGGTTAGGGAAATGCCCCTTCTGTGAAGTTTAGCTTTGAAAAGAATGAGATTACTCTTCCATCTAAGACTGCACAGGATAATTTTCTAAGTACAGAAATCTCCGGGCTTTTGTGTCATGAAGCGTCCTGTTAAAGTAAGGAAACCTGGAGAAGGAATTCAACCTTCTAAATGCATCCTCTCGTCCAGAGGTCATTTTGCACATGCTTCTCTCTGGGCCAACTTTCTGGAAGTTACGCAAGTGTGAGAAGCACACATGCCTAAACCTGGTTACAGAGGAGCAAAGAGAACCAGCTGCAGAACTGGATCCCAGCAGGAGCTTTTTTCCAAATGCTTTCCAACATTTTCATAAGTGAACATCCTCTGTTTATGCTGCAACCATTATTCTTTTTGACTAGAGGAGTTTCTGGCTGTAATTCTTCCAACATTACATTAGCAATCACAAGAGATTCACAGTCTTGACACTGAAGTTTGTACCCAAAGAATACCCTCTAGCTTGAAAATCAGCTAGGCCTGAAAATTCTGGGACTTAGAACAGTCTAATATGCACCTTCCTCTACATCTATGCCACCCAGAGAACAATATGGAGAAACAAACCTTACAACCAGGCTAGGGCAGTTTCCTGACTGCCAGGGTTAAGTCACTCTTCCTTATGGAACCTCAGTCTTAGGAGGAAACTGAGAGAAATCATCAAGGCCAAGCTCCTCGTTTCACCAATGGAGAAACTAAGGCTCAGGGAGAGGAAGGGATTTGCCCAAAGTGCGTCTGTGGCAGAGCTGGGGCTTACGGTCTTATCTTCTGACTACAGATTTTGTGTTCTTTCCACTGCACTAGCTGGAATTGAAACTTGGGCACTGAATAAGCCTGACTTGGAAGCCACCCAAATCTGAAGGGAGATGGCTTTCCTGTTCAGCATCTTGAAATTGGCTAATCTGGAAACTGGGCAGATCCAATCTTTTGCTGCTGCTACGTGCAGGGAAAACACTAAAGCTCCTTCCTGCCTCTAGGTCTTTAAGGCTCCAGGGACACTCCATGGGAGAGAAGCTCTTTGGACCTTCCTTTCCTCCCTGGGGAAGGAGCCCCACAGTGACCCCATTGTTTCATTCCAAATGCAGATGTAGTTAGACGTGGACAACTGGCCTCTTGAATGGCATTGCCATAGGGATTGAGTTTCTTGAACATGCAGCATTATTTTTAAAGGAGGGCCTGATAAACTAGGTTACGATTCTCCTGCCTAAGAGTCTGGGGAGTAAGGAGTCAGAGTTATTAAGGAGATGTTTAAGTGAGATTTAAGAAGGTTACATTTAAAACTAAGAGAGTACCACCGGTGGAGATACTGTCATGGAGTCTCTGATCAAAGCCCTGTATTCCTAGGATTTCTACAAAATTGTGAGAAAGTAGTGAAGGAAAGAAGACACCCCTTCTATGGCTACCTGCAGTGGGTAAATTGGGCTGCACAGAGCCAAGGAAGTAAACAGGACTTGCAGGTTTTGGTTCAAGACCACAGTTATGACTCAGTCAAATAGCTACATCCTGGTGGGAATGTTGGAAAGACTGGAATATAGAATAGAAGGGCTAGGATTTTTCTGAAAGGATAGTGAGGAGGAAAAGGGGAGGAGTTGGTGGGTTTGATTAATAACACATTCGAGAGAATAAGCCCTCTGAGGAGAGATGCTGGGAAGCTACATTATGCAGCCTATAAAAATGGAGGTTGATAGGTGATTTAATGTCTTTGAGCATATGAGGGTGATTATGTGTATGATGGTAACTATTCTTCCCTATCTACACAAAGAATAGAATAAGAGCTTCAATTGCCACAGGAGGAAATTTCAGTTAAATATATGGAAGAACTTCCTAACAGTGAGGGGGTGATAAACACTGGAACATGTTACCAAGGGAGTTTGCAGAAGTGCCTTTCCCAGAGATCTTTAAAAATAGGGTTTAGAGAGGTCAGCTGAAAAAGCAAAACCTGCCAACTGCCTCTTTAGCTTTTTCTACTCTCCACCTCCCCTTCTTTCCTTTAATCTCTCTTTCTCTCTCTCCCACTCTCCCTCCCTCCCTCCTTCTCTCCCCATTCCCCCCAACCTCTCATCTCCCAAACTCCTTCTCTTTTGCAGCTACAACCACCTCTATACCAAGCCCTAATTCCTATACATCCTGACTTCTCTAGGAAACCTTCCTGGAGTTGATATTATTCCCAAGGTCAGGCCATCCTCCTAGCTCCCTCTTGTCATCTGCATCAATTCCACCAAACTGAGCAGTAAATATGAAAGCCACACTCTTTAACTATAGCCTAATTCTCAATTCTAAAAAGTGACCCACAAGTCTGGCCACTTGGTAATTCTAATCTTTGGACTCAGCTGAAATGTAACCTGTTTTTTGAAGCCTTCTCTGACCTCTTAAAAATTTTGTCTACTAATTTTGCCACTAATATAGCACTTATACTATCCTGTGACTGTGTCTGTTTCCTAGTAGACTGAGCTCCTTAAGGGTCATTTATTTCTATATCTTCAAACCAGTTCTGTAAATAATTATTCATGAAAGAGGGTAGGGGAGGGGTGTGTGTGTGTGTGTGTGTGTTGTATAGTGTAATAAAGGTGTTTACCTTTATTACAGCAGGAATTCCCAGAGGGCTGACCTTGTTTCCTTAGAAGTCTGTAGAATTCCTGACAGTATATTATCAGTCAATAACTACAAATTTAACACTAAATCTTGTCTTTTAGGAAAGAAGGCAGGACCTCCTGGGCCCAATGGCCCTCCAGGACCTCCAGGACCTCCAGGACCCCAAGGACCCCCAGGAATTCCTGGAATTCCTGGAATTCCAGGAACAACTGTTATGGGACCACCTGGCCCTCCAGGTCCTCCTGGTCCTCAAGGACCCCCTGGCCTCCAGGGACCTTCTGGTGAGTTCCTCTGTCTCTCCACCTGCCCCCAGGCTCTCTGCAAGTACCTTAAAAGAGCAGGTGTAGGTGATCCTGAGAGAAGTTTCAAATGGTGGTGATGGCTTTGGTGAGCAGTAAGAAAAGCAGGTCTCCCAGCTCCCAGCTCCGTGGAAAGCTGGGAATATAAGAAGGCAGGAGGGCCTGCCCTACTCTAACTTCCTGTGTATACCAACATGTCAAGGACAGGCCACCTGTTCTCAACCTTTTCATCGCAATCCCTCCCTGACTCTAGGCCTCCCTGTATTGAGCAAGTAAACTCGTATATATCAGAGTTCCAGTGGGGGGTGGATTTGGTCTGTTCTGATTTTCAGCATCTATCACCACATGGCCGGCGTCTGATTAGAAGCAGGCTATGGAGAGGAATGTTGGGGACTAGAAAAAGTGGCAAGCTTTATAATAGTCTCCTCCCATGAACTCTGACGTGCCTTTCCCATAGAGGTAGAAAAATAGTCACTGGTGGTCAAGCAGTTGGAAACTTACAAGTCCCTCAGACTGTGGAAGAAGCAAATGCAGTCACTGAGACTGAGGAACCAAGTGCCTCTTGCACTACATCATTACTGCACCACATTGCCCATTCACATAGCATCTAATCTCTTTGCATCTTTTCCCTTGGGCCCAGAAGGGCATCCAAAAGGTATAGATGCCAGTCCAAACCTGCCTAATTGGAATTGACAGGAGTCAGACTGCCAGGGCTTAGGTCAGTTGTTATTTCCTCCTCCTGCTCCCCTCTTGTATCTTGGGGCTTTAAAGAAATGGACTCTCTACAAAACTGATTTCTCTAGGCCCCAAAATTCTGGGTCTTTGACTCATAGTTCAAGTGGGGCTAATCAGCATTACTGTGACCACAAGAGAAGGAGATAGAGGGTTTTTTTTTTCTTTATCCAATCTTTCCACAGATACTGAGCATTTTCTACATACAAGAGATAGATTGATAAGTGGTCCCTGTTCCCATGGAGTTCATGTCCTAGAAGAGGAGAGACCTGATTAAAGAAGCAAGATGTTTACAAATGGCAAACTGTCTATGAAGAAAATTAAAGAAAGGGAGCAAAAGACTAAGGAAGCAAGTAACATTGTCTCAGGGTCACACAGTGGCAGGACTGCTCTCTCATCTGTCTTTATGGGTGCACAGTGAGGCTTGCCTTGGGCCAGCATTAGCAAGAGGCCAGTTTCCCTGCTGGATGCTAGGCCCTCTGAAGAGACAGGTCAGGGACAAGTAACAGAAGGAAGTGGTATCCTCTCCCATCCCCAGGCCTGGCTGCCCAAAGCAAGTCTCACTGCCACTGGCTGCCTAGATGAGGGGAAAGGGAAGTAGAAGGAGCATGCCCTCTGATTGTCCTGTCCTATTTTGCAGGTGCTGCTGATAAAGCTGGACCTCGAGAAAACCAGGTTGGCTGGGAATTGCTTTCTTCCTGGGGAGGAGGGAAGGCCACAGGCTAGAACCACCTTAGAATTTGCTCCCTATTAAAATTGCTGAGGCTTTGTTTTGTAAGGATACCCTGGAGCTCCTGAGATGGTTCACTCACAGCCCCCTCTCATGTCTATGAGCAGAAAAGCTTTTCCCCAGGGCCTGCCGTTAACTAAGGGAACTGAGTCTTGCCAAGGCCATTCCCCCCCCCCCCCCACCCCTCACTGCACAGAAGACAGAGGGTCACCATATCCAAGCTCAGGAGTCAGCTGAAATGAGATGCCAGTCAGGCCTATCCACCTGAGCCTCCAACTTCCCAGTTACCCCAGACACCTTGTCGGCACTCAGGCACTCAGACCGCCTAGGATCAGGAGCTTGAAAATCAGCCAACCAGCTCCAAGCCAAACCCAGCCTGGGCTTCTGCCTTAAAGGCCCAAAGGGCTCCTCCCTTGTCTTTAGAGCTTCCTAATCTTTGTCTATTGGCAAGTTCTGCTGCCTTGCCTCATCTCATCTCAGCCCTCCCTCACTACAGCTGTTTGGCCACAGTTATAAATGTACACAGCTGCACAGTGCTTGATGGCTTGCAGGGAATTTTATATCCATCACCTCATTTGATCTTCAGACATCCCTGTGAGAGAGGCCAGACAGAGATTCTTTAAAATCCCCATTTTAAAGTTAGGGAAATGAGGCTCAGAGGCATTCCATTCTGCTGAGGTCACATAGCTAGGAAGTGGCACAGCTACAAATCATATTACTCACTAGCAGAGATGTGGTCACTGGCATCCCATGACAGGAGAAACGAATCAGAATTGGGATATGAAAGGAGAGTAGAAGTCAGAGGTGAAAATATGGCAACTGGTGGCTAAGCAAGAAGCCATTACTCCCAGTGACTACTCTTTCTGTCCTTCTCATCCTCCCAGCCAGCTGTGGTGCATCTACAGGGCCAAGGGTCAGCAATTCAAGTCAAGAATGGTAAGAGTCCAAATAGACTCTCTCTCTAAGAGGAGCTTCTTCTCTTCCTTACCCCTAGCCTTCAGGTAATCACCAGCCTAGCTCCTCCTGGGCTCCTAAGTACCCTTGGCAGTAGGGGGCCATTCTGCATGCCATTTGCCCTCTACTGGCCGTCCTGGGTAATTGCTTGCACTGAGACCCATCGCTACATACCAATTCCATTTACAATCACTGAGGAGGAAGCTAAAAGGGACTTGAGACATCATCGAACCTGGGAACTCCTGGGAGAAGCAGGTTGTATCAGAGTCACCATGGGGATATGTGTAGTTTGATCAACATTTTCCCAATACAAACTAGAGAAGGTAAAACTACAGAAAATTAAATTCTTGTCTGACGGGTCTCCACAGAAAATGGGTGGAGGGAGTTTTTCTCGGGGTGAGGTGGGAGCATATTAGACTCTCCACTCCTCTCGGGGTGAGGTGGGAGCATATTAAACCTCTCCACGGAAACAGGTTTAAGGAGGTTAAAAAACGGATTTAATGTAACCCCTACATTTAAAAGATGGGGAACCAGAGTCCCAGAGAGATTCAAAAATACCATAAGAAATCATACTGCCTTATATTTGTATGTACTTTAAAATTTTCAACATACTTTCTTTGTCTTTTATGTTATATGATCCTCACAACAACCCTATGATATAGGTATTAGCTCCTTTGTGCAGAGACAGAAACTGAAGCTCAGAGAGGCTAATTAGCTGGCCCAGGTTTTCAGCTAAGTGGAGGAGCCAAGATTCAAAATTATGTCCATCTGATTCTTTCCACTGCACTATGCTACTTCGGTGATGTATGTACACTCCCCTGAACGACTAGGTTCATCATTTCCCCCAAAGAGACATGAACATTCATTAACAAACAGCACTTTAAAATAATGTCCAGTCCCCAGGGTGCACAAAGCCTAAAATGCATGAACCCGCAGGAGCCTTGGGAAGCAGCAAGCCAGCCAAGATGCCAGATGCTTACAGAGCTTGGAGTGGAAGGGAGGGGCTCTGAGTGCAGAAACAGTAAATGAAGCTTAAGAAACCTGCTGCATGGGGACAGCTCCTGAGAGCCCAGTCAGTCCTGAATTGGCTGTGCTGAGCTTCCTTAATGATTGGGCTTAGCCACATCCTGGACTGCCACCTGGATGCCTGGAATTTAATAGCCTCAAAAGTATAAGTAGGAACAGAATAGTAGCAAAACCCAAACAATCATGCTGGGACCAGGTGCCTTGGGTCCTGGGGTCTTGGATGGGCCATAATCACCATCTGTCCAGGGAGGAGTGAGACAGGCAGGAAATAGATTTGTCCGGGTGGACGGGTGGCCTCTGTGCTTATTCTATGCCGGAAGCTACAGATTTTGCTCCCACTACCACACAGCAAGACTGATTCCAGCCCCTCTGGGCCAATCCCTAATAGTAGTTTATGCTGATCTTCAGTTCTACCACAAGCAGAAGGGAGGGAGGCAGGGGAGGAAGGACATGATGCAGAGCAGTCATTTGAAGGGGTAGAGCCAGGGCTCGCTTCCTAACTCCTATCCCGCCCACTTTCACCTCGAGGGAAGATGAGGTCTTCCAGAAGGCCAGTTTCCTCACACCTCAGAGAACCAGGCCTCCTGAGACTAGCCTAACATGGACGTTCAAATCATAATTTCTTGGGTGAAGAACAGAAGGTTTTGATGGGTAAAGACCCCATGGGCTTGGACTCCCTCCTCTGGTGGTAGAAAGGAACATCCCTCTCTGTGCAGGATTGAAATAGAAGCTTGTCCTCTGCCCTCACATCTCACTGTCCAGCAAAGGTGGTAGGATTCTCCCTCTGCCCCAAATGGGGTTGGGCTGACAGACAGATGCTTTACCAAGGGTGCCTCAGGTCCCAGATACCCTCAACATCCTTTTGGCTCATTCTAGTGCTGCTTGGTGGGCTATCCCTCACTCTCATAAAAGATCCCCCTCTCCTGTGGGGTTCTGTTACCAGTGGTCACCCATCCCAGCTGCCATGAAATCTGACTCACTCCTGATCCCTAAGGTTCTTCAGGTGGACAATTCCTTGGGCTGAGTGGTTTCCTGGAGGGCCCATGGAAGCCTTCCAAAAAGGAATGGGCATGAAAGAGCTATAAAAAGGAATCTTTTAAGGAAAAGGACAGACAACACCCATGAACCTGTAAGACAGGAGAGAGATTCAGGAGCTATGGCTGAAGAAGTAGAATGGAATAATAAGACCTAGCCTGCCACTCAGTGTCTGAATTTTGCCTGTGCAGTCCCCAGAACAACAAAGAAAATAGGGCAGCATGCCCACTCTCTTCTTACCCCTACTCCCAATTCCAGCCAGAAGGTGTTAGTTACAGACCCTTCCAGATGGAGGGGTCAGGAAAGGAGAGAGGGAGACAAACAAGTGGACCCCAGGGGCCTGAGGCAGGCCTGGCAGCTGCTTCACAAACGGAATGCTGTCTGCTTCCAAATGCTGTTCTTAAAGCTTGGCCCCCTGGGCTACCCAGGTTGCACTGGGATAGGGGTATGGGGTTGCTGCTTGATATTTCTTGTTTCTGTTGCCCAGATTATTCTGACATGTACTGAGTGACTGCCCTTCTCTCATACTGAGATCTTTCAGGTGGAGTGCTCAATGACTGGTCTCGCATCACTATGAACCCCAAGGTGTTTAAGCTACATCCCCGCAGCGGGGAGTTGGAGGTACTGGTGGACGGCACCTACTTCATCTATAGTCAGGTAGAAGTGAGTACGGTCTCAGGCCTAACTCTTCTTACATCCAGAATGCAGATCCGGTGCAGGCCACATAGGGGCACTGTGGAGCCAGCCAAGACCAGCTAACTTCCTGCTTTCTAGGGTGACTGGGGTGGGGGCCCTTCACTAGGAGAGAGTTGAAAGGAGGGGAGAGAAAAGGGACTGTTTTGGTTTGGATTTTTTGCCCCCTAGCGAGATATCCTTGAAAAACTGAAAAGAGGCCCTTCCCACACCCTGCCATCTGATTCCCTCCTGCGGGGCCACAGGGCCCTTGTTTCCCCACCGAGCTGTTTGGTTCTACTGCCAAACTTGATCTCTGTCTCCATGTATTCTTTGAAAGTCAGTTGCAGGGCTGCTGAGCACCCCTTCCCCCCGCCACACACACGGCCAGCTTTACAATAAATAGTGGTCCTGCAGACTTTCTCTCCACCTCGAAAACATTTTTGACGGTCTTTCCTTCCTCTCTCTCCCATTTGCTTGTCTACCTTTCTGTTTCTCTGTCATTCCCTCCTCCTTCCTGCCATCATTCTCCCAGCCCCTTTCACCCCCAGTTTCTGTCCTTGTCCTGCCCTGGGCCTATTCCCCACATCTGCCAATGCCCATCCACTTCCACGCCTGTTTGCCTCCACTGTGGTGGCTCCTCCAAGCTAGAGGTAGATGAGCCCTGAGGTTGGGGCTACTGTGGGGTGGGCAGCAAGCAGGCAGATGGACAGAAAGACTACAGAGCCAACAGAAGGGTCTCACTGGACAGTGGCCAGAGAAGGTGGGTTAACCAGCACTTGCTAAGCCCACCAAGCATTCTGGCACAGCCTGGGTCCTGACCCAAGAAATCATATGGCACCCAAATACATTACTCCTTCCTAAAGAGCCTATGGAGGGAGCAACCTTTCATAAAGTGATTTAGGATGACAGATGAGGGTTCCAGTGTCCAGGGGGCCCATAGGTATAATCCCAATGTCCTATAGGCCATTTCTTCTAAACTCCATTGGCAGGGGGAGAAGGGGACTCAAAGCTTGGGCTGGGGTGTTTTCTGGGCCTTGAATAGAACTGGGAGTGGTCTCAGGCCTTGAACACCTTGACAACTGGGAAAATTTCCCTTGACACCAGACCTTTGAACATAGGTTAGCACTTCCTCCGGGCCTGGGTTTTGTCCTTTATCTCATTCGTGGTGGATAGCACTCCAACTCTCTGGATGTTTCCTTAATCATCAGGGGGCCAAGAGGCAACTGTCAAAACCAGTGAGAAAAATCCAGTCACGGGGAGGGGGCGCCACAAGCTGAGTGAGTGGCCATCCTTAAAGAGCCTAAGGAATGGCAGGTTGTTACTCCACCCTGTCTGGGGAATCAGTGACTTCTAAGTTCAGCCACAAATAGCCCTTGGGGCTTGAATTTGGCAGTTAATTTGTATTCATTTGTCTGTAGCTCCAACTGAGCACCTACTGTGTGCAGAGCACTGTGCTTCATGCCAGAGCTGAGGAGGGCAGAGGGCAGGGGAGGGGTTAGGGGGAGGCAGAGGGGTGATAAGGGCATGGTTCCTGCCCTCACAGAGTTTACAGCCCGTGTGCTATTGAAAAAAGATTAGCTCAGCCACCGAAGCCCCATGGAGTGAGGGAAGCACCGTGTATAAGCCCATCATCTTGCCTTTCCTGTTGACCAACTAACATGCCCTCAGTGGCACTGCCCCCTTCATGAGGTGTGCTCGCAGCTCATCTGAGACAGTCCTGTCTGTTGTCGTAGGGAAGGGCCCCACCCTCTCTTTCCTCTCTCCCCCAATCCCTTCTCGTTGCCTCTCACCCAGGTATACTACATCAACTTCACTGACTTTGCCAGCTATGAGGTGGTGGTGGACGAGAAACCCTTCCTTCAGTGCACCCGCAGCATCGAGACAGGGAAGACCAACTACAACACTTGTTACACCGCCGGCGTCTGCCTCCTCAAAGCCCGACAGAAGATTGCCGTGAAGATGGTGCATGCTGACATCTCTATCAATATGAGCAAGCACACCACCTTCTTTGGGGCCATCAGGCTGGGCGAGGCCCCTGCGTCCTAGATTTCCCCTGCCCTCTGTTTTGCCCCTGCTCTTGCCCCTGCCCCAGGTTTGGGAGCCAGGACTCCCAGAACCTCTACATGCTGCTGTGGAGTGAGGTATATGGGTGTTGCAGCCAGAGACAAATACCCCAGTGCTATTTATTCCCCAGTGACTCCAGGATGACAAGGCCTGCTTGACTTTCCAGAACGGCCTTGAGTTAACAGGACAGTTGATAGAGCCCCAGAGTTTGCATGAAGCAGGACCTTCTTCCTTGGCTTCATGTTCACTGGCTCCTGGCATGACTCTTCAACCTCAAGGTCCCTATTGTCAAAGTTTTATTGTTTCTTGCACTAAAGTGGGGTTCCAGGGCAGCAGGCAAGAGAAAGCAAAGGTGTACGCCAGACTGCGGGGAGGGGGGTGCAAACCTCTGAGCCTAAGGGGCTGCTGTTCCTCTCTTGGGTAGGGCTAGGGGCAATTGTGGGATGAGAGCAGAGTGCTGAAGCCAGAGCACAGAGGCAGGGAGGGGAAAGGCATGTGCTTGAGGCAGAGACTGAAGGAGAAACCTGCCAAGCAGGGCATCCTCAACAGTGGAAGCATCCTTGCTGCTCTGCGCCACAGCCTGCCAGAGGGTCAGAGTGCTCTTCCCACTCAGGCTGAGAGCCACTTTGCGGCAACTCACTGGGCTTTGGGGACAGGAGGTTTGCTCTTGGAGCAGTTGCAGAAAATGGCCAGAAACCAGCCTGCCTAAGAACCTGAAGGCATACTGGGGGCCACACGTCTTTCACTTTGTTTACAGCCACACTCCACGCTCAGAAAAATCTCTGGCTCCCTTTCCAATTGTTCTCTTTCCCAGCCTGACCAGAACTCCTGTCTTCTTTCTCCACAGAGCCTACCTCTGTCTGAGACAGGTGCCTAACCTGGGACCTGTGCTTATTCAAGTCTGGGATACTCTTTAGATGACCTGGGCATAAAGAGACTTTCCCGTTTATTAAGCAACACAAATATTCATCTATTCAAGTTGTGTCTGGGGGCAATGGGTTGGACTGGATGGCCTCCAGGAGTCCCTTCAAATTCTAATATTTAGCTTCCATGATAGTCTACAAAAACTCCCAAACCCTAGCCTGCCCCTGGGCATCAACAAGGCAGAACTTTTCTGCATGACCCCAAAAGGGCAAGAAAGAGGAGAGGACAGTGGGGTTTTTTCAAGTTAGCTGCAACCCAAGTGGTCATTAACCTAGGCCTTATCCAAAAGGGCAGCACCTGATGCCCTACTGACCCACCTTTCTTCACTCTGGCTTTAGAAAAGCCACAGCAGAGTCACCATGGATTCCAGTGCTGCTTCCCTGAATCCAAGCTCAAGAGAAGCCAGCATCTAGGCACTGGGCAAAGCTCTGCCCTGTACCCAGGTCCAAAGACCCTTCCCCCCCCCACCCCAAGTTTCCCACTGAATCATAGAGTGGGACCATTCAAAGGCCTTATTTCTAACTGCCTGGGACCAGTCTGGATTCCAGACTGGAATCCAGTTTCTGGATTCTGGGTCTAGTCCAAAGCTGGGGAGGGCCAATCTTGTATAGTCTGCTACCTCTGCTCCTGAAACAAGTTTCCCTTTGGAGAGATTGGGGATAAAGCCCTTCAGGCAATGGAAACCCCCCAAGAACAGGGACTCATTTCTCAGCTGTACCTTCCCTTTCCAAACAACTACAGTGCTTGGCCCTTCAAGGGTCAGGGTAAGAGGTGGTGGGCTATGACACCATCATCTGGTTGCTAATGAGAGCCTTACAACCCCAAGTAGGGCAAACTGTAGGCATGTGTCTGGCCCAGGCTCCTCTAAAGTGCCTTAGACAGTCCTCAGTTATAGCAAGAACTGAAGGGAACCTCTCCTTAAAGTTTGGAAAGTACTTTCTTATTATGTCCTTCGATGATACTATAACTCCCATCATTTAGACAAGGCTCAGAGAAGTTACGTGCTTTGACCAGGATCTCAGCCAGGTCAGACTCCAAAGCTATTCCATGGTGCTACACCATTGCGTTGTATTTGTGGTCTAGAAAGAACCAATAAAAATGGGAATGAGGACCCCAAATCCTTCAGCGTCCCTAAGAGAAACCCAGGAATGCTCATTCCGATTCCTTGATGGCAATTCCTTGATGTTCTTTTGGCTGCCAGGGGCTTCATGGAAAAAGAGTAGGCCATTTCCTTGGGAAATAGCCATCAGCCATAGAGCTCTTATGAGAGCTCAGAAGAATTGTCTTGGTACCATGTCTAAGCAGCAGGCCTCTAGTACCAACAGAACTGTACCCCTCATGTTTTTCCACTCACCTGGTAATCCAGCCACTCATCATGTATCCAGCCCCTGCTGCAGGTGAGGTCTTCCATTGGTTATCCTATAGACAGTTTATAGGAGCTGGTCCACTTCCCACAGCTACTAAATGATTCCTTATGTCTTTCTACCATACCACAGAGAGCTCTGTCTACCAGGATCTGTCCTAATGGAGGAAAGACCCGAGAGGATGTGTGTGAGGAGAGAGAAGGAGAAGGCTTCCTAATTGTACCCCTAAAGGACATTGTGAAACCCATTCTATTCTCCAGACATAGAGGGGATTATAGGGGGAAGAGGATTTGCACAGGATGCTTTATTCATTGTGAAGCCCCAAAAGGAACCCTAGAGGGAGGGAGGTGATGAAGGAAGCAACAGATAGCTGGGGAGCCCAGTTGCAGCAGTCATTGGCAAAGTGGTGAAGCAATTTACTAGTAAGAGGATGTGGAAATAGATTTATAGTCTGGAATTCTGCTGATGTGAGTTCACCAGAGGGCCAAGGCTAGCGTGGATGATGGGACGAGGACATTTGTGAGTGAGCAGATGGCAGAGGTTTGAAAGAGAATTGCATGGCAGGGGCCTTTGCCAGCTACTTGGGGTTCAACAGCCAAAGCTGGCATAAAAGATAGCTTTGGGGGGCTGTTCAGCTACTGGCTCCTTGGGAAATGTAGTCTTGGCCTTAGGTCCCCCTTCATCCATCCTGAGCCAAATCTCTTTTCCTGAGTAGGAAAGGGTTAAGAACCCTGGAGGTGAACAAAGACTTCAATCCATGTGCAAGTACATGTGTTTCCTATAACTTCCGGTGGGTGCAAATAGATTCAGAGAAATTTAGAGCTAGAAACAGAGGCCCAGAGGTGGAAGGTGACCTACCCAAGGTGAAGGAGCCCTGACCTGCTGACACAAAAGAGCAAGGGGGTGGAGCAGTCCCTGTCCCACACGGAACCCCTTCTTTCTTCTACCCACAGACTTCAGACTAGAAGTACTTGGCCCCCTTCAGGATCCTGGCCAGGCAGGGAAAAGAGTAGATGTAGCCTTTGTCAGAACTCTTCCCCCAAGGCATTCATTTTCCCTGCTCCGGCCTCTGGACTGAAAGGCTCTCCACTGGCCTAATACCAGGATGTCCTGAGGCTGCCCTGGAACTGCCTCATCCCCCACCTCCCAGCCTAGAGGCTCCCCTAGGCCATGTAAGCACAAAGAAGGAACCAGACTCTTTCTTTTAATTCATGTCAGGGCTCCCTCTAAGAGGACTTGGGGTGTGTCATTTCTTTATTCAAAAAACTTCCACTAGGGGTGGAGGGTGGGCTTCATGGGGAGATTGGCCTGGAGCAGGCCCAGTGCTGCTTTGGGGGGTCACCATCCAGTGTGAGATACTATGTACATAAACTATATATAATGTATATAAACTGGGATGTAAGTTTGTGTAAATTAATGGTTCATTCTTTGCAAATAAAGCTTTTTCCCCATTCTTGAAATAGACTTAAGCACTACCTATATGCTAGGTGCTTCTTTGCAAGCGTTGCCACACATGAGCTAGGGGAAGGACCAAGGCACTCATGTCAGAGGAGGCAACAGAAGGAAGGAGGTCTGAATTTCCTGTCCCAACATCCCACATCCTCTCTGTGCATCAGATCACACATTCCCCATCCCTAACACCTTAGGTCTTTTCCTGTAATTGCCTGTCCAGTAAGCCAGAGGTCCTACAAAGAAAGGAACATCATCCCGAGGCAGAGACACAGCACAGAGTTACCCTTAGCTTGACACTGTGGTATCTGTAATGGATATTTCATGCCTGAGCCCATAACAGCTTGGGTAGATCCACCCTCCAGCCCCCCATGATGTATCATCCCATTTTGCAGATGAGGAGACCAATGCTTAAGGAATAATGCCCAACTAGAAAGGTTACTTAAACTTCCGAAGGGCTGTTGACAAGATCTTACACTGTAAATGCTCTTTTAAACATTCAGATGCCATGGAATTTAGGGCATAGTTTGCTCAAGGATAGGAAATGGGCAAAATAACTGGAGGAGAATAATTTCGTATAGCTGTCCAATTTCCAAAGTTCAATCACATTCAGTATCATTTGATCTTCCCAATGGCCTCTGAGGTAAGCAGGGGAGGGATTCTTCATCCTACAGATGAGGAAACTCAGGCCCAGAGATGACAGATTGTTCCATGTCCTATGGCTTGAGGGTGGTGGAGTCTGAACTCCAAGCACACAGGATCTCAAGGCACCCAGTCCTGTAGGAGTCTCGATGCCAGGAGATGGGGCTGCGTGAGAGCTAGAGAAGCAAAGCCATGATCAGGGATCCTAGGCCCTTAAAACAGACTACTTGGGGCACAATGAGTTTCAGAAGAAAAGCTTTTTATTCTGTCCATTATTTTCCTCAGTACTGATGCTGAGTGAGCATGGGAAACCTCGGGGTACTTCTCTCTTAGGGCTTTCCCTGAGCTTTGGGACTATTTCCCTTGTAATCGCAAGGAAAAATCAGAGAAGTGCTGGAAGGAGGAGAGAGATGGAGGAAGAAGAGGGGTCTAGAGAACAGCCAAATGGACAGCCCCGCCTCATATTGAGGTCTGGCCAAATCGGGAACAGGAGGCCCATAGGTGACTTTTGTCCTATTTCACAGGTTCCAGGCTGAGAAGCTGCTGGATGTCTGTCAAACTATCACCAGTTCCTGGGTCTCTGAGATGCCAAACTTGGTCTTATGCTGGTCAAACAGTTTGCGTAGGGCATCAGTATAGAGTGCGTGGTATTTAGCCACAGTCTCCTGGCTCGGGTTCTCAATCTTGGGCAGTGGTAGAGGCTTCCCAACTGCCAGAGGAGACAGAGAAGGAAAAGGGGAAAGCATCAGAACAGCTCACTCCTTAGAATGGGCCTCGGCCCTCATGCCCAGTTTCTCCCCACCCTTACTGCAACCATGCCCCTTATCCTGGCCAGCCTCTCTGCCTCCAGACACAGCCAAACCCAAGGCTCAGCCTCAGAACTGGAGCCTATATCCTAGATGTGGCTGCCAGTGGAAAGGCTCACTCACCAATGGTGGTTACAGGCTGAGCATAGGGCAGTAAGCCCCAGGAGTTCTCAGTGAAGCCACGTCCATAGAAAGCACAAGGGTAGATGTGTACCATACTCTGGAACCACTTCTGGAATCGATTCACCAAGCCCCCAGGAGTGAAAATGTGCTGACTGTAGAGGTCTGCCTCCCCAAAGGCATAGGCAGGGATTAGAGGCACTCTGCAGAGGAAAGGCATATACTTTGATGGCCAGAAAGGTAGGTACCCTGCTGAAAGCCAGATGTGCTACCAGTGGTCCCTAGGTCTCCCTATAGGTTTCTCAGCACCTAACTTAGCTGGGCCTACGTCCAGACTAAGTGTGAGGGCCCCACTGTCTACCCCAGGCTGCCTGTAGGGGCAAAATATCAGTAAGCTAAAGGAAGCAAGTCCCAGACCCTCCTGTGAACCCACAGGTCTGAAACACTAGAAGATAAGACCCAAGGGCCATCTCATTTAGCTTTCCTCCCTTTAACCCAGACAGTAATGTTGGTTCTCTCTGACATGAGGCTACAGCCTTTTGTCGAGGTACTTTCGTATAGGTACTGGCCCAGATGAGAGGCTCGTGTGAGGCAGAGCAGCTCAGGGCTAGCCCTCTAGCCTTTCTTCATAAGCAGAAATGCCTCCAGGACATGGCCCAGGCTCTACTCCAACACAGAAGCAACTTTCTACCTCCCTTTTTGGATATAATTTCTTCAAAACCCCTTGCTCCTTCCCTGCTAGGCTTTTGGAGCCCTTCTGCCCATTCTGGACCAGAGGTGTCCTTACCCATGCCGAAGGGCCATGCGTACAAAGCCAGTTCGGTTCTTCAAGACCAGGGTGGTAGAGCCTGGAAGGCTGTATTTGCACTCAGCCAGGCCACCAACCACCACAATCAGCATGTTGCCTGTGCCTCTGTGGGTAAGCAGAAAGTCCATGGAGGATTGGCTCACAGAGCAGGTCCCTGGTAGGCAGAAAATGCCAAAAGCTGATTGGCCACTTCCCACACCTCCTAACTTTCCTCCCTACATCTTCAAAGAGGGGAGAGCCTCACGTCAGGCAGGTGAGCCTTAGGTAGCTTTTTAAGACCAGAGAGGATCACTGAGTTGGCCTTGCTCTCACCCATTCCCCCAACACTTCTCCCTTAAGGAACCATGTTTCCTTTGGCTTTACGTCCTAGGAGCCAACTCACCTGAAGACATGACATAGTCTCTGAGCAACGGCACCCAGAAAAAGGCTCCCAGTGTGAGAACATAAGGGGTGATACCAGGAAAGATCTTGGAGAAGCATAAGCCGTTTGTGGCAAACTGGCCAAACCACGAGTGGGACAAGACCCCATGAGGATGGCAGACAAGGATATAGTTGTGGCTGGGGGAGATATCATGAGTCTTCAACAGCTGTAGAGGAAAGTGGAGTCAGAAGGCACATAGCCAAGGAAGAGTATTCCTCTTTATGTCCAGAGACCTGGAAGGGGAAAAGGCTGCTGTGCCCAGCCACACAGGTTGGGTAACACACAGCTCCAGGGGGCATAATTCATGTGGGCCTCAATGGGAATGATGCCCCCAACCTCCACCCTGGCCCAACCACTGGCATTGGAGTTGGGGCTGGGCCTGGGACCCAAGTGGGAATCTGGGGCTACTTACCCTGAGGGGGAAGTAATCACAGTAGTGTTTCCACAGGCGCCAATTCCTCACAGAGGTAACCCGGCGGCCACCTGAAAAAGGAGCCAATGTAGCCAAGTTTTCCCCACCCCCACTGTCTTCTTCAGAGCCCTTGTCAAGGAGCCATAGGGGGGCCCCTCACCCCCTACTGTTTCCTGGCCTTGTGACAATCAGGATGGGCTATGTCACATTCGGGCCAATTTAGGACAGGCCTGCATTTCTGCTTTATTAGCTGCCTTTCCCCTAACCTACTCCAGTTCTGATCTGGGCCTTTCTAGCACTTTTAAAAAGACCCCCTTCCCTCAGCTTCTCTAAGCCAGGTAGGGACAGGCTTGAGGACTTCTCGGGAATTGGCCAGAGTCTCTTAGAACTATAATAAGAGAAGAGGAAAAAGCCTGTGGCAGGTAGCAACGCAGCCCCCAGGGGGGCCCCTACCTCGCTCGGGGGTCTTCCAGTCATAAGCCAGCCAGGTGAGAATGAGCACAGTGACCGGCCAGTACGATGTGAACGCCACCAGGTACAGGTTGACAAAGATTACGTTGATTACTGCAGGGAAGCCCAGCCCAGAGTTAATGAATTATGAACAGTCCTTCACACTTGCCCTCCCTCTTGGGGTCTCTCCACCTCAAGGTCACACACACTCTGCCCACATGCTCACTCAGTGCTCTTGCTTCCTCTCCTTAGCACATGGTCTCTGTGCCCACGTCCCCAGCCCTCCATCTCCTCTCTGTCCTTGGGAACCTGCTTCAGGTCTGGAAAAACAGATGTTTTCCTCTCCAGCTGTGGTCCATGCAGTAAGCCCTCTACTCCCCAGGACCTACTCCAGCACTGCTCTGGGCTGTGTTCAATGTCAGGGAGCCAACGATGGGTCACATTGATCCAAGTACTAGAGGTTGGGAGTCCTGGGACAATAGAGCCAGGAGCAGTTTTCCTCCAACTCACATTTTCTTCTCCAGATCTTCTCTGTGAGGCATCGGTGGAGGGAATACACGAGAAAGACAAGACCCAGGATCAGCCAGGTTGGGAGTACACAAGTTCGCAAACGAGAAACAAAGGAAAGGGCAAGGTGGGACAGAATCAGATACTGGACTGTGTCAAGCTCCAGTAAGACAGGAGCACTGTAAGGTAGAGTAATTAGGAGAGACTTAATGGAGATGAGTCCTAGGGAGCCACACTCACTTAGAATTATTACCAGACTCAGTTTTTAAAACAGCTGTGAATGAGGCTGTGTGAGAGAAAGTGGGTCAAAATAAAGGTTAGAAAAGACAAAAAACACTTCCAACTGGACATGGCAGATTGAACACAAGTTTTTATCTTTTTTTTAATGTTTATTTATTTTTGAGAGAGAGAAAGAGAGTGTGAGCGGGGGAAGGGCAGAGAGAGAGGGAGGCACAGAATTTGAAGCAAGCTCCAGGCTCTGAGTTGTCAACACAGAGCCTGATGCAGGGCTCAAACCCACAAGCTGTGAGATCATGACCTGAGCTGAAGTCAGATGCTTAACTGACTGAGCCACCCAGGCGTCCCACAAGTTTCTATCTTGACTCCTTGCCAAGGCCTCGCTAAAGTTACCATAAGAATGTTTTAAAAAGTATAGATCTGCAAGAAGAAAAAGAATTAGAGAGATACCAACAAGAGTGGACAAGAGATACCAGCAAAATATTTGCATGCTTGAAAGTAGTTGAAGGAAGGAGTAAGTGATTTCAAGGAAAGAAAGCTGAAACCTAGTTACCTGCAAGGGGAATGGCTACAAGAGCAAGACTGTTTGTTGTAGAAAATATAGGAAAGACTCATAATTTGGAGTCATTAGATGTGACAAAAAGCACTGTGAGGCACAAGGCTTGATTGAAAGTCTATCAAAGAAGTAGTTAGAACCCCAGGTCCCATCCCCGCCCCTACACCATTGGACAATGGGAGGACTATTCTCTGAAAAATTGAACCGAAGAGACTCTAAACTCAGACACTTATAGTAGACACAGCTAAGACATTCTATATGCAGCCAAATTGTGAATCCAGTATGAAAGAATAAGGACCATCTCAGACATATAGTCTCAGAGAGTTTATCTCCCATGTCTGTTTCTCAGGAAACTACTGGAGGATGTATGTGGTCCATCAAGGTAAGAGAGTAAACCAAGACAGAGGAGGGCATGGGATCCAGGAAAAAAAGGAGCCAACGGAGGAAGAACTGACCAGGGCCAGGGCTAGGGTGAGGCAAGCAAGGTGCTTAGGACACAAAATTTAAGAAGACACTCTCAGGGTCAGGCAAGTACTGACTGAATACTTGCACAACCCGGAGAGTGAGCACCTTCTTAAATTATGCACCCAAGGTACCTCAAGGGCCCTGGAGGTGAGAGCTATGCGTAAGACCAGATTGTAACAGGAAGATGCTGGGCTCCAGCAACAATATCCTCAAGGAAATAAACAATAGGGGGATGGGAGAGGACCTTACAGATTCCTGATGTGTTCACTGATATTGAGAGATTAATATGTCTGTGGAGAGTTTGAAGATGAATTGGTGTAACTAATAGATAGCTAATAGAGCATAAAAGAAATTTAAAATGAGGCAATTGTAAGTTCCAGAGAAACAGAAAATTGTACAGGAAAGGAAATATACTCTCAGTACACTAAATGGCTCACCTAGGGATATTCCTAGTCATAGTCAGGCATTTAACCAAACCTGTGCTACAACAATCTCTGAAGGATGAAGGAAATGGACAGATCTAGCAATAGTGTATAGAACCAAATTCTCATCTTCCATATTAGAAAGTCAGTGACAATATCTAAAGTTGTTAAATCAGAAACTAGCAATATTTAGACATTTTAAACAGTAAAATGTAGACACATGGAGATAAATACCAGAAGAAAAAGCTAACAAAGCTGAAAATGGCTACCTCTAGGGAACAGATGTAAGGGTGAAACAAAGGCCAGCAGTTTTTAGCTTTTGATATACTCCTTATAAAACTATTGGACCTCTCAAGAAATAGAGTCATGGGTCTAGTCCAGAGGACACCTCCCTGTTTCCCTTGGGCTTTGCTCAACCCAGATGGTGTTGGGGACATCTTGTGAGGCAATGTGGCCTCAGGTAGAGTGCCCTGACAGTGAGATGAATCCTGGCTCTGCCATTTACCATGAGTCTGCTCTCAGACTAGTCACTGAACTTCATCTGCCAAGTGGGAATTACACTACCAATGTCTGCCTTATCTTCCTCATAGACTTATTGTGAGGGTCTTCTCTCAAGGCCTTTAGGGTCCAAAGGGATATGATTCCATGAACAGAGTGAAGAGCTTGGAAGGTTCCAAGGGGCCATTTGCTCCACCCACCCCATGTGAGCTAGCAAGGGAAGGGGGAGTGCTGGAACCCACATTTCCTAAGGCCCAGGCCTAGAGCCCTCCTGCCTGTTCCATACTACCTCTCTGTATGTCCCACAGGCAGACTCTAATTAAGACCTCTCTGGGACAGTTTGCCCTCTGCACTCATCTCCCTTTCTGTCACACACCTCCTTCAGCCTCCTCTGCTCCACCTCAAACTGGGCCCTAAGCCCTCCGTCTTGCCTTTTCCGTTTCTCTTGCCCATATCTTCTGATCATCAAGCCTTATTAATTCTGTTCCAATTTCTCAAATCTCTCCTTTTTTTCCCCTCTTGTCTCCATCCCAATTACTACTGGTCTGGTATGAATCACTACCATCTCTCACCTGGATGATTTCAACAGCCTCTTCCTATAACCAATTTGCTACACAGAGCTATAGTGATCTCTTGAAAACACAAATCTGATGCTGTTGTCCTGTGCCAAACCCTATCATGGCTCCACATGGCCCTCAGGAAAAAGTCCAAACCCTATTCCTTAGTTTACAATGCCCTGCACCATCATCCCCAAACTGCCTGCTTCTCCAGTATCCTCTTTCTTCTGTCTCCCATTCATTCACTCGATATGGATTGGGCATCAGTTCTGTGTCTCTTGCCCCTCATCCCACTTAACCACTGTCAGCTCCTTGAATGCTTTGTTGCTCTCCCTCATCGTAGCCTTGTCATGTGTCACCCACTCTCTGCCCTGAACACTGCTCCTTCTTCACCTAGTTCCTAGTTCTCCTAGTTCAAGAGTCAACTCATTCAACAGAAAAAAAATGGGCAAAGATTATGAATGGGCAGTTACCAGAAATTTTAAATGAGGCAATTATGAATTAGACTGCACCCTGGACTAGCATGTGCTCCAGGGACACATCCAGATCCAACCTCCCAATCAGCATTGAGTGAGCTGAGGCAAGAGGTAGGGAAAGGAATTCCTAAGCTGGAATCAGGCCCTTGTGGGCTCAATTCCCAGGCCAGTTACTCTGCTTCCTAAGCTGTGTGATCTTGGACAGACCACTTACACTACATGTACCTCAGCTTCCTCATCTGTACAATGGAGATTATTTGACACATAAGGTGCTTAGAACAGTGCCTGACGCGATAAAAGGGTGCAATTAATGTTAGCTAATATGAGTATTAGCGCTTATTATGTATGTGTGGCTATTGGTATATATATACCTATATATATATATGCCAATGTATATATATATATATATACATATATATATATACACACACACCAATAGCCACACATACATAATATATAT
>NC_064817.1:54043823-54173221 GCF_023721935.1 Panthera uncia
TAATATTAATTAATATATAACTAGTTATATAATTATATATTATATATTAATATATAATATATAATACATTATAATATAATGATTATTATATAATATTTGATATTATATAATATAATGAATATATAATTTATAATTATATATAATTATAATATATAACAATATGTAATACTATGTAATATATAATACTATATATATTATGTAAATATATATGTGCATTATATATATATAGTATTATTATGCATAATAATAGCTTCTACATCATGAAGCTGGTGTGAGGCTAAAATGAAGAAATAGGTGTGAAAATACCAGGTACAAATTACCTAATACATATGAATTTATTTCTGCTGGTCTCTTCCTGCTCTGATTGCTAATCATTCCTAGGTTAACACTGCTGTTTTCAGCACAGAAGGGTCCTGGTGCCCACCCCAGGCAGGCCTCCTAGCCTCCCATTGCCCGTCCTCTAGCCCACACTCCCTATTCACTGGCAAGCCCCGGACTCTCAAGGCCTACCTGCAGTACTTCCCAGATATCTTACAAGGTCATTTGGTTCACACCCTTGCCTCCAGCTAGTACTCACTTAAACCACCTGACAACTGAGAATTTTTTCCCAGCCCCTCCCCCTCCCACAGGGATGCTTTGCTTCAGCACCTAGAATACAGTGGCCAGCATCTAAGTAACTAACAAAGTGTTTGTGGTATAGATAGTAGCGGGAAAAATGGCTGGATAAATGGATGAATTGCTCTGGACAAGAGGTTTTCAGAGCCTTCGTCTGCCACCAGGCTGCTATTCCCCACTGGTGGTTCATGAACAGCTAAGTCCTTTTGCAGCTAAGTCCTTTTCCTTGACTAGCCTCAGTGAAACTGCTCCACATCTTCCCAAAACATGCCCGGCATGCCCCAGCGTAGACCCAGGAGAGCTCCCCATTCACGTCTGCATCAAGGCTCGCTTGCACACACGCATATGCACCCTTGCATAGGCACACACCTCTATGCGCGCGCACACACACACACACACATACACACACTCATATACACTCAGAGATTCCATGAGTACCACCACCAGGCATGTCAGGCAATGCCTGGGACGACCCGGGTTTTGGCATTCAAAATCCTGCTAAACCCTAAAACCCCTCAGTCCCAGGCATACCAGGGCAGTTGGTCACCCTACCAAAGGCTGAAGACTCACCAATAAGGAAGACACTTAGGGGCCACTGAAAAACAGCAAAGACCTCCAGGGCAGTCTTAAGGTCCTTCTTAGAGGGCAAGAACATCATCCTCGCGGTCTCCAGAGACTCCAGGTGAGTGCTGTTCCTTTGGTTTCCTAGGCTTGATTGCTCAGGAGCCTTCAATATTTCCTCTTTTCATGCTTTCTTCTCCAACCCCTAGGTAGTCTCCACCCCCCACATGACAGCAGGGACGCATGCCACCTCTGCCTGCCCAGCTCCTTCCAGCAGTCTACCCACATGCACTTTTACCTACTTGGGCACAGCCTAGGCTGAGATTGTGACACCCCCTTGCACACCTGCGTAGAGAAATGCAGACGAAGCTCTGGTGTGGGAAGTGAGTGGGAGGGGGTTTTGGGGCTGATGAGAGGCCTCCAGAGCCAGTGTCATTGGTGGGGAGAGGCAGGCAGGGAGGAGCCCAGGGCACCCACCTGCCTGGTGGCCTGCATTTCCATTCACGACACCCAGTTGTGTGTGCATAATCTCTCAGTGACAATGTGATTGCAGGAGAGAGAAGGTCATAGGTCATGCCTAGAAATAGCTTTGGTCTTTGGTCAGTCCGGGAGAACTCATTATTCCCCGTGAACAGACAGACATCAGATATAGGTCTCTGAGCATATGGTAGGTGCTGCATGATTTTTTTATTGAATGAATAAATAAATGTAAGTACATATCAAATTATTCTGTGTAAATAAAATTCTAGAACAGACAAAAACTAACCCATCGTGAAAAAAATCAGAGTAGTGGTTGCCTCAGCTAGTGAATTGACGAGGAATGGGCATGATGGAAATGTTGGGAGTGACAACAATGCTCTCTATCTTGATGGAGTTTTGAGTTACACAGGTGAAATCAGGGCACCTGGGTGGCTCAGCTGGTTAAGTATCCAACTTCACCTCAGGTCATGATCTCACGGTTCATGAGCTTGAGCCCCACATTGGGCTCTCTGCTCTCAACCCAGAGCCTGGAGCCTGCTTTGGGTTCTGTGTCTCCCTCTCTCTCTGCCCCTTCCCCACTCATGCTTTGTGTCCCTTCCTCTCTCAAAAATAAACATTAAAAATTTTTTTAAATAAAAAAAACTGAGTTACACAAGTCAAAAACTCATTTTTCAGAGCTCAGTAAATGTACACTTAAGATTTGTGCATTTCTCTGTATGTAAAGTTTACCTAAAAAGCAAACAAATATTGAGTTATCTCTAATGCTAAAGTATTTAGGGGGAAAGAATACTTAAATGCATATAGAATGTATTGATGGATGGATAGAGAAATACATTCATAGATAAATGTACAATAAGTCAAATTAGCAAAATTTTATCTGTACAATCCACGTAGTGGGTATTCACTTCACAATTCTTTCAACTATTCTGTAGGTTTGAAATATTTTATAATAGAATTTTGCCAAAAAAGTGCCTCAAAATCATAATAAAAAATTAATTTCAAAAATGTGATTTGTCCACGCATGTACATGTGACTTTGCATATGTGAATATATGTAAAAAGGTAAAAAAAAGTATCTAGTTGTCAACTTACAGTTATATATCCACATATATATCTGGCATCTCTGAGCATGTGTCTCTGTGCTCTGGGGATGTGTGACTGTGAAAGCATCTAAGTCCAGCCAGGTGTGTGCTATGGGCCAAGTAGATGAAATTGTGAAAGATTGGAAGGGTTTCTTAAAGCAACATACAATTAATGAGGGCACAGTATATGCCAGGGACTGTTCTAGGCAGCTGGGTTATATCAGTGAGCAAAACATTTTAAAAATTCCTGCTTTTGTAAAGTTTACATTTTGATAGGCAAAGACAGATGATAGAAATTAATTAATTACCTAACTATATAGGGTGTTCTAAGGTGGTAAGTGCTATGAGAAAAGAAAAATAGTTTGAACCGAGTAAGAAGGAGCCAGAGTGCTGGGGGTGGGGGTGGGGATTAGGTAGGGAGAGCAGACTCTACAATTTTAAAAGGCCACTGAAAAGTTGGCATTTGGGCAAAGGCTTGAAAGAGATGAGGAAGCAAGCCACATGGCCATCTGGACTGAGAATGTTCTGTGATGAGGGCACAACCAATGCACACACCCTAAGATGGGGTGTGTCTGACAGGTTTCAAGAAGCAGAAGACTTGAGCTGAATGAGGAGAAAGGAGGAGGAAGGAGAGGCCAGAGAACATGGTAGGGTCAGATGGTGTACAGCCTTGGCCATTTACTTTGATTGAAATGGGAAACTGTTGTGAGGTTTTGAGTGACAGATTCAAACAGAGACAGGATTCCTTATGGTTTTAAAAGGCCAGTGAAGAAGAAGGAGGCTTTTGAGGGGCTAGGGCAATAATCCATGTGAGAGATGATGGTGGCTCGGGCCAGATTGGTGGTAGTCAGGATGGTGAGAAGTGGCTGGATTCTGGATGTCTCTTCTGAAGCAGAGATCCCATGTGGGCACTCTCCTCTCTGATGCTCTGATGCCTCTACAGGGGAGTCCCATTGGGGAGCAGCTCCCCTGGGTCTTGGCCTGGGTAACTTCCTTGCATTCAGCCTTGTCCTGTCCAGTTTTGCAAGAAGTATGTGCAGGGTGTTAGGTGCAATTCACCTTCTTGGCTGGAATAGTGGTTCTGTTGAAGGGGCTGGTGGGAATTCAGGCTGCAAAGGGCAGCAGAGCCAGTCTCCAAAAGAGCCTG
Source organism: Panthera uncia (assembly GCF_023721935.1). NCBI lineage: Eukaryota > Metazoa > Chordata > Mammalia > Carnivora > Felidae > Panthera > Panthera uncia. The sequence continues at coordinate 54,047,708 of NC_064817.1, forward strand.
GCACAGGGATGAGGAGTTTGGTCTTAATCATGTGGACGCCAAGGAGGCAAGATCAGCTTGTGAGCAGGGATGGTGACTTGTGCCAAATACTACATGAGGACTACTACAGGGCATGGGATGAATGTCAAAGCCTAGGGTCCCATATGTCCCTGTGATTGACACATAGGCTCACCCTTTTCAACTTTCTAATGCAGACTTGCAGGACCAGCTCCACGTCCATGGACTGTGAGTTGATTGGCTCATGGGGACCTTACCTAGGACAGAAAAGCCTGCTGGCCCAAATCTCTCTCTTCATTAGACTGACTTTATGGTTTGGGGTAGAGGTAGCCCACTTTTTATTTAGGCTCCTGCTAGGGAAACTTTCTGAGACTATCCCCTATTGGGGAAGAAAACTCCATGAACATTGAATACAGATGAGTGGTGAGGGATAGAGAAGGCCCAACCAATAGGAAATAGTCCAGCCTGAGTATTTGCTGTGGAGGTGAGGGGGAAGAGGAGCCACACAAGTGACGGCCAAAGTTCTGGCTCCAACCCTAGGTAGATAGTGGGGATGGGGAATGTTGGAGGAGGAGCACTTCTTGTAGGGTGGGTGGAGCAAATGGTAAGCCTAGTTTGCGCCACCATTTGGGAGAGGGGTCTGTGAGAAGAGCAGGACCTATGATGGCTAGCAAAGCTAGTTGCTGGTCTCTAAAATGTGTCCTGCTGACCCCAGGCTTTCAGAGACATGCTCCAGGGACAACTACAGTGGAAACCAAGCATAGGATTCTGGACTTGCCAGATCCCACTTGAAAGAGAGCACCAGCTCTCTTTTAATCTGCTTTCAATTGGAATTCCACAGAAGATAGTATTTGACAAAAGAGCTAGTGGGTGAGGGGAAGGTGCTGCAAGGCCTTTGGGGAGTTAGCAGGGAAAGGATCTGTACTTCCTTGCCAAGGAGAAGTGGCCAGGATGGCCTGTTGTACCAAGCGCGTGGGGCCCAGGGACAGTCCCAAGGGCCAGCAATACAGCAGCAAGTGGAGATTGTGGCCTGCCTGAAAAGAGGAAGAGCTGCCTGCTACAGAGGAAGAATGTAGGGAGGGGGCTAGGGCGGGGTGGGGGCGGTGTATGCTACCTCCTCTATTGAGCCATCCCTGAGGGAGTCATCATTCACATTAAGCCTGGCCCTGAGGACTTGTTTTGTTATTCCAGTGCCTCTTCATGCATCTGTCCACCAACCCTGATTCCTCACCACCCTCCAGCCCCTGCAACCTAGTCTGGGAGTTCTTGGGGGCAGAAACTGGGTGGTACTGGGTCTTACTGTTCTCATATGCCCAACTCCTAACACAAGCCACACAGTAGCAGACACTGACATGAGTTATAAAAATGCCCAAGTAGGGTGAGGCTCGGCCTGTGTGGAAGGCACTGGGCAAATCTCTGGGGCTTGGTTTCCTCAAATGTAAATAAGAGATGAGTATTGCCTCTTGGACTTGTGAGAATCCAGACAAGTGATGGCCACTTTGTGAACTGTGAAATGGTGTTCACATGTAGGTTGCTGCTATCACTATGATTGAGAGGAGTGGGGAGGGGAATACAGGGCACTGAGGAAAGAAGGCCCAGAGTTCAGCTGGGCCTGCCCTGGGCTGAACTTCCCTCCAAGCAGTGTTACCTCAGAGAAACAGAATCAACAAGTGTGAGCATTTGGAATCTTCTAGAAACTCACTCTGCATGGGCACAGAGAAAGCCACGTGCCCAGCTGATGCACCTGCAAGTGTTCTACCATCCTAATGATGAGGGAGCATAAGGCAAGCTGAAGACAAAGAACAAGCTAGCATACGCCATCCCCTGCAGGTGGGCTATGTGTGATGTTCCTCAGTCACTCCTGGCTGCCAAGGACAAAGGAAAAGAAAGAAAACAAATGGTTAACTGATAGAGACCATAAGACAGGAGTCTCCACCAGTTTTCAAATGTCTTAGTAAATGATAAGAAAAGGACAATCTTATCAGTAGCCTAATCTCCAGAAACCTGTAGACTCAAGTTTCCTGGAGCCCCAACATCACCCTTCCCTCCATAGTGAGGTGGGGAACAAAGGAAAGAAGGAAATGACAGGTAAAATTAAATTTCCTTATAACCTGCAGCCCATTGACAAACACTTAAGGCAAATATAGAGTATAACATGTCTCCAGGAACCCCCTACTGTCCTAACGTTAATGCCTTACTGGAGGAAAAGCAACCTTGCCTTGACAATAGCTAGGCCTCCAGTATCTTGTGAGTGTTCTTTAGCATATGAAGGTCCTTCTGGAGGCCTCCTTTTTGCCTTTATCTCCCCTAACTCCATAGTATATAACCACTCTTCACAACCCCAGCACAGCTCATCATGCCCACATGTCCTGTCCCCGTGCTTTAACAAAATCACCTTTTTGCACCAAGAATTCTTTCTTGGCCATCAGCTCTGAACCCCCACCACTCCCAAACCCCATCACCAACACCAAAGAGAGAAACAGTCAGGACTGTTTGGGAGCTTCCAAGTCTTCAGTCCTATCCCCCTCCATTATCTCCCCACCCCACCCTCTCAAAATCCCTGGAGATTCTGAGGCTCAGAGACTGTCAGAGCAGGAAAAGCTCTTTCAGCTTCTAATTGCAAGCCACCCAAGGAAGCCTCCTCAGGGCCTTCATTGAGCTCCCTGCCAATGAAATCCTTCTTCCTGCTCTCTGAACCAGGTCCAACTCCCCATTGGTCCTACTCTGGGCCTCTGGAAACAGACAAAAAGTAAAGTCAGTCCTTCTCTTACATAGCAGTTTTCACTTTACCCAGGTAGGGTTACCAGATAACATACAGGATGCCAGTTACATTCGAATGTCATGTAAGCAAAGAATAATGTTTTAGTAGAAGTACATGCCAAATAGTGCATGGGACATACTTCTACTAAAACATTATTCATTGTTTATCTGGAATTCAAATTTAATTCTATTTTACCTTTATTTGTTAATTTTAGAAACCCTATTACCCATGATTATGTGGTCAGCAGTTGCCATACTGTGGCAGCCAGGGCCAAGCCCTGTCTACCACATCCAGAGAACAAATTCCACTCTGACCCAGGAGGCCTGTGTGTCACCTTTAATTTCTCAGCCGCCCCAGAAATCAGGTTAGCTCCCATCCCTTGCACTTAATGGTTTAGTTAAATTCTCTCAAAGTGTTGCCACTATGCTATGGGATTTTTCCTGCATGCCTCACACTCACCCCCATCCCATCCATCTCTTCTGCTTGCTGGTCAAGGCTTTCAGGCATTCTGGCTCAAGTACCCGTTTTCCCTTTCTCTTATCTGGCAAACTAAGAAGGATCAGGGGATATTGGCTTGACCAAGAAACCAGAATGGAAGGTTACTGATGGGGGAAAAGAAAGGCCAATACTCAAGCAGTTGGAAGGTGCCAGAGCCAGTCCTTAATGCCTCAGAGGATTGGAGATAGCCACTCCCCTCTGCCCTGGTGACAATGGCTACCTCTCCTATTTCCAAATAGCCCCAGGATTTGGGGGCCCTACATGGCCATTTCCTCCAGACAACTCACCCCTACCTTTAACCTTATGCCACTGGTGATAGTAATGAGTCTCAAACTCTCCCATGTGTATTTCATTCATTCCCTTAGCAGATGTTGAAGGGAGATAAGAGAAGCTACTCTGAGTATATAGACCATCAATGAGAAGGAACAAAGGGAGAAACAGGACTAGAACCCTAGTCAAGAAGTTGTGAACCCCTGTCCCAAAGTTCAGCTTCAATTTTGTATGTCATTATGTAGTTACTTGTTTTTTGTTGTCTTTCCTTACTTGACTATAAGCTCCTTCAGGTTAGGGATCTTTGTCCATTTTGTTCACTGCTATATCCACAGTGGCTAGAATAATGCCTGGCATAGCGTAGGACTGATAAATGGCAACTTAATGAATGAATAGAGTAGCAAAGCAGGGGAGGGGTAAGAACAGGGTCAGGAACAAGGGGGTCAGTACAGAAACCAAGCATGAGCCGAGCAGGAAACTCACATGACCTTAGATCCTTAAGGGCCAGGTGGGAGGATGAGGAAAGAGCAAATCCTCAGTGATGGGTTATAAACCCTTCAGTGACAGCTTCCTTGTTGTCAAATCTCGCATTGCCCCTTACACATTCAGACACTTACAGCCCAGTGAGGTAATCCCTCATCAGCCAGTGTTGGGGAAACAGTAATTCCCCAGATGTCCAGGAGCTATAGGCACTGGACAAGATGAAAATAATTTCTTCACATCCTCTCTCTTTACACTGAAATATCATTGTGGGCTATTGTGTCTAATAAGGACAACTTAAATATAGTGACTTGTGTTTGACAATTTCTCTTGAGCTCACTGGAAAGCTCCCTCTGATGTGAGTTGGGAACCCAGTCCAGACAGACTCTTAGGGACCATTGAACTCCAAACTAATGAGGAAACTGATTACCATGGAAACTGCCATATCTGGTGGCCTCTAGAGGGGGAGGAGAAATGGGGGTGATGAAGTGGAAAGGGGAGGATGTAGGAGAGTGGAATGGGGAGCAGAAGCTGGTAGGTAGGGACTAAGGTATGGTAGAGGGAAGAAACTGCTGTTTATTACTATCTTCCTTGGTGCCAGGTACTGAGCTGGGTCCTTGACACACATGTGATCATTACAGCCCCCTGCAAGATAGACATTAATCCTCTTGCCCCTCCCACCTCACTGATTGGCAAAGCATATGCTGTTCATCAACAAGACCACCTATCACCATTCCCAGAGCTTATTATTGGAAAAGGTAACCTTGAACTCCCTGCAATCTAATCCTTACCAAAAGTTCAACTGTGAGAAAAGATATTCATAGGGGTGCCTGGGTGGCTCAGTCGGTTAAGCATCTGACTTTCAGCTCAGGTCATGATCTCACGATTCATGGGTTTGAGCCCCGTGTCAGGCTTTATGCTCACAGCTCAGAGCCTGGAGCCTGTTTCAGATTCTGTGTGTGTGTCTCTCTGACCCTCCACCACTTGTGTTCTCTCTCTCAAAGATAAACAAATGAACATTAAAAAAAAAAGAAATGATATTCATAGAGAGCTGCCTGAAAAGCAGGCAGTCCATCCATTGCTAAAGATGTGTGGCATATGCCCTGGAAATCAGATCATAATGTCCATATGGGAGAGTTTGTGTTGGAGGAAGGTGGCCTAGGGTGTTATGAGGTGGAGATAGAGAGTGAAGAACTGGGAAAGGCACATTCCGTATTATAATAACTATGGTTTCCTTAACACAAACTACAGACAGTAAAGCTCAACATTTGCAAAGCTGGTTTTTCTTCACTTCAGTCCACAAAAACCAACCCATGCAATGGGGCTTGACATTCAAAGGGACCTGTCATCCCTCCTGCAAAATCTGAAAAAGCACTCTTGATTGCAGCAAACAAGCAGACTCTACATGACCATTGCTATCATGCTATCAAAGTCCAAAATATGTCTCTTTCAGGATCAGCATAATGGTTTTCTAAAATTACCATTGCTTTGATGCATTTTAAGTCACAGTATTTAATTTCTTTGAAACATGAAAATGACAGTAAAGGAGAGTGTGAAGTATTTCTGTTCATTTTAAATAAAAAGAGGAAAGATGGAATAGATGTATTTTTCCCCATTCCTCTTGTTACAACTAAAAACATAACATTTGGACATTATGGACAAAACAAACATAAGAAGTCTCTGAAAGGTGGAGAGAAGAAGACAGACCACTTAGGTTCTCAGGACAAGAGGAATGACATGAATTTTCTTTTTGCTTCATATATCACAGACTTGGAGGTGAAGAAGCCCACAACCCAGATGAGATGAGCACAGACAAAAAGAGCCCCAAAGTCTGTTCTCTCTAGCCAAAGGACAGGGAAAAGATCAACCTAGCAAAAGTGTTTGGACAATATCCACCCTACTCCAACCAAAACCAGAGAACAAATTTGGCCCCATCCCCACCCCCGCTAGCAAAGATCCAGTGGGGAGCTTAGCCTTCCACACTCATGAGACTGTAATGACATGCCCCAACAACCCCACCCCCATTCCTACTAGCAAAGTGTCAGAGAAGGCCAAGTACAGAGCAGAAACTTTCATCCCCACTGGCAGGTAACAAGACCCACACATGTATTATATCAGTAGAAACAATGTGGGGAGCCTAGAATCCACCCCCACTTGGCAGTAATGAGGTACCTCCTCACTGCCCCTGAGATGATGTCAGAGACCTAGCAGAGAGTTAGGATTTTCACCACAGCTCAATGATAAAGAGGGTCAGGGGAGGTAGTAACAAAGGAAGTAGTAATTCAGCACTCCAACCCCTTCCCTCAAAAGGTTATCAGTGGAGGCCTAGTGTGGAGCAGAAACTCTCAGCCCTGCCCAGCTGTAATGAAGAGTTCCCCTTTGATCAGTGGAGGCCAAGTGGAGAACCTGGACTTCTACTTCCATCTGGTAGTAATGATATGACACCCCTCTTCCCTGATGATGGCAGTGTCAGAGGAGATGGCTTAAATGAGGTTCAGAGTCTCAGGACAAGATACCCAAAATGTCCAGGTTTCAATCAAATATTACTCAGAAACCAGAAATATCTCAAATCAAATGAAAAAAAGTCAATAGACAGGGGCGCCTGGGTGGTTCAGTCAGTTAAGCATCCAACTTCGGCTCAGGTCATGATCTCACAGTCTGTGGGTTCAAGCCCCACGTCAGGCTCTGTGCTGACAGCTTGGAGCCTGGAGCCTGCTTCAGATTCTGTGTCTCCCTCTCTCTCTGCCACTCCCCCATTAACACTCTGTCTCTGTCTCTCTCTCTCAAAAATAAATAAACATTAAAAAAATTTTTTAAGTCAATAGACAAATGCCCAAACTGAAATGAAAGAGCTATTGTCAGAGATTTATCTGACAAAGATTTGTAAGGGGATCATCCTAAAGATGCTTCAACAAGCAAAAATCATGCTTGAAACAAATGAAAATATAGAGTCTCAGCAAAGAAAAAGAGAAAATTAGAGAAAAATAAAAAGAGATACAAAGTGTCAGCATGGAAATAGAAGATATGAAGAAGACCCTAGTGGAAATTTAAGAACTAAAATACAATAACCAAAATAAAAAACTCAAAGTACAGGCTCAACAGAGTGGGAGGGGCAGATAAAAATAACTCATGAACTTTAACACAGACCAACAAAAATTAACCCACCTGAAGAACAGAGAGAAAACATACTGAAAACAAAAGGAATCAAGAGAATGAGAAGTTAAGCCAAGACTGGCAGGAAAGATTTGCAAAATACATACCTAATCAAGGACTGTTAACCATAGTACTAAAAGAATCTTAAAACTCAACAATAACAAAATAAGCAACCCAATTTTTAAAATGGGCAAAAGGCCTGAACAGACATCTCTCCAAAGAAAATATAAAGATAGCAAGTAAACATATGAAAAGGTGCCCAACATATGTCAATAGAGAAATGTAAATAGAAACGAGACAGTACTATACATGTATTAGAAATGCCAAAATCCAAAAAACTGATAATACCCAAACACAGCCATGGATATGAAACAACAAAAACTCATTCACTGCTGGTGGGAATGAAAAATGGTACAGCCACTTTGGAAGACAATCTGGCAGTTTCTTATAAAACTAAACATACCTGGGGAGCATGAGTGTCTCAGTCGGTTGGGCAACTGACTTTGGCTCAGGTCATGATCTCACAGCTTGTAAGGTCAAGCTCCATGTCGGGCTCTGTGCTGACAGCTCAGAGCCTGGAGCCTGCTTTGGATTCTGTGTCTCCTTCTCTCTGTCCCTCCCCTACTCGCACACTGTCTCTCTCAAAAATAAACATTAAAAAAATTAAAAAAAAAAAAAACTTAACAGACTCTTACCATCCAATCCAGCAATCATGTTGCTTGGTATTTACTCAAATGAATTGAAAACTTAGGTCCACGAATAAAAACCTGCACATGAATGGGTATGGCAGTTTCTTTCAAATTTTTATGTAAATTCTAGTTAGTTGACATATAGTGTAATATTGTTTTCAGTAGAATTTAGTGATGCATCACTTACATATAACACCCAGCACTCAACATGATGAGTGCCCACCTATCACCCATTTATTTAGTCCATCCCCCACCCACCTCCCTCCATCAACCCTCAGTTTGTTTTCTATCCTAAAGGGTCTCATGGTTTGTTTCCCTCTCTCTTTTTCCCCCTTGACAAATGTTCTTCAGTTTTGTTTCTTAAATTCCACATATGAATGAAATCACATGGTATTTCTCTTTCTCTCTGCCTGACTTATTTTGCTTAGCATATACTCTAGCTCCATCCACGTCATTGTAAATGGCAAGATTTCATTCCTTTTGATAGTGGAGTAATATTCCAAAGTATGTATATCTATACACACACGCATGTATATATATATATATATATATACACACACACATATGTGTATATATATATACACACATACACACACATATATACATACACACACACATATACATATATACATATATACATACACACACACACACACACATCACGTCTTCTTTATCCATTCATCAGTCAATGGACATTTGGGCTCTTTATATAGTTTGGCTATTGTTGATAAAGCTGCTATAAACACAGGGGTGCATGTATCCCTTTGAATCTGCATTTTTGTATCCTTTGGGTAAATACCTAATAGTGCAATTGCTGAATCTTAGGGTAGCTCTATTTTTAATTTTTTGAAGAACCTTCACACTGTTTTCCAGAGTGGCTGCACCAGTTTGCATTCCCACCAACAGTGCAAAGAGTTCTCCTTTCCCTGCATCCTCACCAATACCTGTTGTTTCTGGTGTGAATTTTAGACATTCTGACAGGTGTAAGGTGGTATCTCATCATGGTTTTGATTTGTATTTCCCTGATGATGAGTGATGTTGAGCATCTTTTCATGTGTCTGTTAGCCATCTGAATGTCTTTGGAAAAGTGTCTATTCATGTCTTCTGCCCATTTTTCTTTTTAAAAAAATTTTTAATGCTTATTAATTTTTGAGAGAGAGGGAACAAGTGGGGGAGGGGCAGAAAGGGAGACACAGAATTCAAAGCAGGCTCCAGGTTCCAAGCTGTCAGCACAGAGACTGACATGGGGCTTGAACTCACAAATGGTGAGGTCATGGCCTGAGACAAGTCTGATGCTTAACCAACTGAGCTACCCAGGCGCCCCTCTTCTGCCTGTTTCTTAACTGGGTTGTTTGGTTTAAGGGTGGAGAGTTTAATAAGTTCTTTAGAGATTTTAGATACTAACTCTTAATCAGATATGTCATTTGCAAATATCTTCTCCCATTCCATCAGTTGCCTTTTAGTTTTGTTAATTGTTTCCTTTGCTGTGCAGCAGCTTTGTATCTTAATGAAGTCCCAATAGCCCATGTTTACTTTTGTTTCCCTTCCCTTTAGCGACGTGTTCAGTAAGAAGTTGCTCTAGATGAAGTCGAAGAGGTTGCTGCCTGTGTTTTCCTCTCGGATTTTAATGGTTTCCCATCTCACATTTAGGTTTTTGAGCCATTTTGAATTTATTTTTGTGTACAGTATAAGAAAGTGGTCCAGTTTAATTCTTTTGCATGTTGCTATCCAGTTTTCCCAGCACCATTTAAGACACTGTGTTTTTTCCATTGGATATTCTTTCCTGCTTTGTCAAAGACTAGTTGATCATATAGGTGTGGGTCAATTTCTGGGTCTTCTATTCTGTTCTATTGATCTATGTGTCTGTTTTTGTGCCAGGACCATACCATCTTGATGACTACAGCTTTGTAATATAGCTTGAAGTCTGGAATTGTGATGCATCCAACTTTGCTTTTCTTTTACAGGATTGCTGTGGCTATTTGGGGTCTTGTATGGTTCCATACAAATTTTAGGATTGTGTTTCTAGCTCTGTGATAACTGCTGGTGGTATTTTGATAGGGATCGCATTGAATATATAGATTGTTTTGGGTAGTATAGACATTTTGTTTGTTCTTCCAATCCATGAGCATGGGATGCTTTTACATTTCTTTGTGTCCTCTTCAATTGTTTTCATAATTGTTCCATAGTTTTCAGAGTACAGATCTTTTACCTCTTTCTTTAAATTTATTCCTGGGTATCTTACTGTTTTTATTGCAGTTGCAAATGGGTTAGATTCCTTGATTTCCTTTTCTGCTGCTTCATTTCTTTTTTTTTTTTAATTTTTTTAACGTTTTATTTATTTTTGAGACAGGGAAAGACAGAGCAGGAACAGGGGAGGGTCAGAGAGAGGGAGACACAGAATCTGAAGCAGGCTCCAGGCTCTGAGCTGTCAGCACAGAGCCCGACGTGGGGCTCGAACTCACGGACTGCAAGATCATGACCTGAGCCGAAGTCGGCCGCTCAACCGACTGAGCCACCCAGGTGCCCCTCTGCTGCTTCATTTCAATGTATTGAATGCAACAGATTTCTTCTGTACATTGATTTTATATTCTGCGACTTTGCTGAATTCATGTATTCATTCTAGCAATTTTTTGGTGGAGTCTTTTGGGTTTTCTACATAAAGTATCATGTTGTCTGCAAAGAGTGAAAGTCTGACTTCTTCCTTGCTGATTTGGATGCCTTTTATTTCCTTTTGTTGTCTTATTGCTGAAGCTAAGACTTCCAGTACTATGTTAAATAGTAATGGTGAGAGTAGACATCCCTCTCTCATTCCTGACCGTAGAGGAAAGCTCTGTTTTTCCCTATTGAGGATGATATTAGCTCTGGGCCTTTTGTATATGGCCTTTGTGATGTTGAGGTATGCTCCATCTAACCCTATTTTCTTGAGAATTTTTTTAAATCAAGAATGGATGCTGTATTTTGTCAAATGTTGGTGGGTTGTTTTTTTTTTTTCTTTTTTTGCATGTATTGAGAGGATCTTATGGTTCTTATCCTTTCTTTCTTTTTTTAATGTGGCATATCACAATGATTAATTTGCAAATACTGAACCACCTTTGCAGCCCAAGAATAAATCCCACTTGACTGTGGTGAATAATTCTTTGAATGTACTATTGTATTCGATTTGCTAGTAACTTGTTGAGAATTTTTGCGTCCATGTTCATTAGTGATATTGGCCTGTAATTCTCCTTTTTAGTGAGATATTTGGTTGTGGAATCAAGGTAATGTTGGCCTCATAGAATGAGTTTGGAAGTTTTCATTCCATTTCAATATTTGGGGACAGTTTGAGAAGATTAGGTATTAACTCTTCTTTAAATGTCTGATAGAATTCCCCTGTGAAGCCATCTGGCCCTGGATTTTTGTTTGTTGGGAGATTTTTTGATTACTGATTCAATTTCTTTGCTGGTTATGGGTCTGTTACATTTTCTGTTTCCTTCTGTTTTACTTTTGGTAGTCTGTATCTTTCTAATCACCTCTAGTTGTGCATTTTTGCTTTCTCAGTCCTCAGATAGATTTCATGGGTGTTCAAAATGATTTGATGTTTATCTAGCTGTGTTAAAGGGATGAGGCAAGCCTACTCCTCTGTCATCTTAACTCCTCAGTGGGCATAGCAGTTTTATTCATAATTGCCAAAACTTGGAAGCAAACAAGATGTTCTCAATAGGTGTTGGATAGATAAACTATGGTACATTCAGACAATGCAATATTATTAAGAACTAAAGAAAAATTAGCTATCAAGCTATGAAAAGACATGAAACAACTAGAAATATGTATTGCTAAGTGAAAGAAGCCAATCTGAAAAGGTGACATACTGTAAGATTCCAACTATATGACATTCTGGAAAGGGCAAAACTATAGACACAGTAAAAGGATCAGTGCTTGCCAAGGATTAGAGGAGAAAGAGGGATGACCATGTAGAGCACAGAGAGTTTTTAAGGACATGAAACTGCCCTGTATGATACTATAATGGTAGATACATGTCAATATCTTTTTCCAAAGCCATAGAATGTACAACGTGGAAGCTGTGAGGGGCAACTGGCTACTCAGTCAGTATAACATTCCACTTTTGTCTTGGGGTTTTGAGTTCAAGCCCCACGTGGGGGGTAGAGGTTACATTATAAACAATCAAGTAAGCTGTGAACTTTGAATAATAATAATGTATCAGTGTAGGTTAACTGTAACAAATGTGTCATTCTGGTATAGCATGGGGAATATGGTCAATAATATTGTAAAAACTATGTATGGTGACAAATGGTAACCAGAATTGTCATGGTGATTATTTTTCTGCATTTTTAAAAAGTGCTTAATAAAATTACCCTTTAAAAACAACCTATTAGCTGTCACCTGCCTTTCAAATATATATGTAATGCATCCTAATTAGAACAGAACAAACAAACAGCTGAGGCCTTTAGGGTCCCCAAGATCATAAAACTTGCAGCCTCTTTTCTGACACCAACAGCTTTAGGCCCCACCCCATGGTGATCATTTTGTAATGTATATGAATATCAAATCACTATGTTGCATACTTGAAGCCAATATAATATTGTATGTCAATTACATGTCAAAAAATTTTTAATTAAAAATTTTAAAAAATAAAAATTAAAAAACCCACAAATGTGCCACTCTGGTACAGGATATTGATAGTGGGGGAGGCAGTATCTGTGTGTGAGCAAAGGACATATGGGAACTCTGTGTACTTCCCATTCAATCTTGCTGCCCTAAAAACCAACATCTATTTAAAAAATTTTTTTTAAGTTTATTTATTTGAGAGAGAGAATGAGCATGCATGCAAGTGGAGGAAGGGCAGAGAGAGAGAGAGAGAGAGAGAGAATCCCAAGCAGGCTCGGCACTGTCAGCATGAAGCCTGACACAGGGTTCGAACTCATGAACAGTGAGATCATGACCTGAGCCAAAATCAAGGGTCAGATGCTTAACCGACGGAACCAACCAGGCACCCCTAAAAATTGTTCTTAATTGAAAGGAGCCTCAGGGACCTGTGGGACAGTGACAAATGGCCTAAAATTCCTGACAGTGTCCCTGAAGAAGAAGAGAAAGTATGGGGCTGAAAAAGTACTCAAAGAAGTTATGGCTCAAAACTTCTCAAATTTGGTAAAGACATATAAACCTACATATTCAAGAAGCTGAGACAAACTTGAAGAAATCCACACCAAGATACATCATAGTCAAATATCTGAAAACTAAAGACAAAGAAAAAAATCTTCAAAGAAGAAAGAGAAATAAAGAAATAGCATTTCAAAAGACAGTAAATTTCTCATCGAATACCATTGATGAGGGAGATTAAGGCAAGCTGAAGACAAAGCACAAGCTAGCATACCCCATTCCCTTCAAGTGGGCTGTGTGATGGTCCTCAGTCACTCCTGGCTGCCCAAGGACAAAGGAAAGGAAAGAAAACAAATGGTTAACTGATAGAGACCACAGGACTGGAGTCTCCACCAGTTTGCAAATGTCTTAGTAAATTATAAGAAAAAGGCAGTCTTATCAATAGCCTAATCTCCAGAAACCTGTAGACTCAAGTTTCCTAGAGCTCCAACATCACCCTCCCCTCCATAGTGATGTGGGGAAGAAAAGCGAGGGAAATGACAGGTAAAACTAAATTTCCTTATAACCTGCAGCCCATTGACAAACACTTGAGGCAAATACAGAGTATAACATGTCTCCAGGAACCCCTTACTGTCCTAACATTAATGCCTTACTAGAGGAAAAACAACCTTAGCTTGACAACAGCAGGGCCCTTGGCATCTTCTGAGTCCTTTTAGCATATGAAAGTCCTTCTGGAGTCCTCCATTTTGCCTTTGTCTCCCCCAACTCCATAGTATATAACCAGTCACACCTCACAACCCTACTGCAGCTCTTTCTGCCCACGGGTCCTGTCCCCATACTTTAATAAAATCACCTTTTTTGCACCAAAGATATCCAAGAACTTTCTTGGTCATCGGCTCTGAACCCACCATCACTCTGACACCCATCACCACGGAGGCAACAAAAAGTGACACGACCTTTTTCAAGAACTGAAAGAAAATAGTGAACCTAGAGTTCTATCTCCAGTGAAACTGTCCCTCAGAAATGAAGGGGAAATCAAGGCATTCTCAAATGAAACCTCAGGGCATTTGTGACAAAGAGACTTACCTGAAGGAATGGCTAACTGAAGTTTTCTAAACAGTAAAAATAAAAGAAGAAATTTTAGAAATTTGGGAAGAAAAAACATGACAAGCAAAACTATCGGCAAATGTAATAGACTTTCCTTCTCCCCTTGTGTTATCTATTGTTTGAAGGTCAAGGCCAAAATTAGAAAACTAATGTGGTTCTAAATTTACATAGAGGACATTTAAGACAATTGTATTATAAATGGGTGAGGGTAAAGAGATGCAAAAGGAGATACAGTTTCTGTGCTTCACTCAAACTGGTAAAAATGACAACATCATAGATTTTTGATCACACACACACACACACACACACAAATGTACCTAGAACGTGCACTTAAAAAGTTATACAGAGTTACACTCAAAAACACCATAGATAAATCAAAACTGAATTCTAAAAAATATTCAAGGAACCCAAAGGAAGGCAGAAAAAAGAAAACAGAAATGCACACAGAACAAACGGACAAAAATATTAAATTGCAGAGTTAGGCCCTGACATATTAATAATTAGCTTAAATGTAAATGATCTGTGTACACCAATTGAAAAACAGAGCTTGGCAGAATGGATTTAAAAACATGACCCAATTCCATGCTATCTACAAAAAATACACTTCAAGTAAAATAATATTGAGAGGTTGAGAGTAAAAGTATGGAAATATATATCATGCAAACATTAATAAATGAAAAGGATTTGATTAATATCAAATAAAGTAGATGTTAGAGCAAAGAAAATTATCAAAGACAGAGAGGGGCATTACATAATGATGAAAGGAGTGAATCTACCAAAAAGACAAAGCAATCCTAGGTATTTGGAATTTGCAACAGAGGTGCAAAATATGTGATGCAAAACCTGATAGAACTGAAAGGAGAAATAGAAAAAGCCACAATTACAGTGGGAGACATCCAACATTCCTCTGTCAATGATAACAGAATTGGACAGAAGATCAGGAAGGATATAGAAGTCAACAACACTATCAACCAATGTGATCTGAAAAACATTTATAGAACATGTCACTCAACCACAGCAGAATACACATTCTTTTCAAGTGCCCATGGAACATATAGCAAGATAGAACATATTCTTCGTCATGAACAAACCCCAACAAATTTATATTATTTTTTTAAGTAAGCTCTATGCCCAACATGGGGCTTAAACTCACAACCCCAAGATGAAGAGTCGCATGCTCCACGGACTGAGCCACCCAGGTGCCCCCAATCTAACAAATGTAAATGAACTGTGTTTAAATGCATATGTTCTCCAAACACAAAGGAATCAAAGTAGAAATCAAAATCAGAAAGATAACAGGAAAATCTGCAAACACTTGGAAACTAATCATTCACTCCTGAATAACCCATAGGCCAAAGAGTCTCAAGGGAATCCAAGACATATATTGAACAGAATGAGAATGGAAATACAATATATCAAAACTTGTGACTTTTGACAAAGGTGCAAAACCAGTTCAATGGAGGAAGCATGGCCTTTCCAACAAATGATGCTGGAGCAACTGAACAACCACAGGCAAAAGAACAGAGACCTAAGCTTCAAAAAGTACACAAAAATAAACACAAAGTAGATCACATATTTAAATTTACAACTTAAAGCTATAAATCTTTGAGTAAAAGACAGGAACAAAATCTTTGGGATCTACAGTTAGACAAAGAGTTCTTGACACCAAAAACATGACCCAGAGGAGGAAAAATTGATAGATAGGACTTCATCAAAATGTAAAGCATTTGCTCTGAGAAATAGGTAAAACGATGTAAAAGACAAGTCACAGTGTGATACAAAATATTTGCCAACCACATATCCAACAAAGAACTAGTATCTATAATATATAAACAGCTCTCAAAGCTCAACTGTAAAAAACATTCCAATTATGACAAATGACATAAATATTTTACCCAAGAGGGTATGGTACAGATGGTAAGTGAGCACATGCAAAAATGAACATGATTAGCCAGTAGGGAAATCAAAGTTAAAACCACAGTGAGATGTCACTACACATGCATCAGAATGACTAAAATAAAAAATAATGACAACACCAAATGCTGGTGAGGATGCAGAAAAACTGGATTCCTCATATACTGCTGGTGGAAATGTATAATGGTGCAGCCACTCTGGAAAATAGTTTCTTAAAAAACTAAAATACCCTTAAAATATAACCAAGCTGGGGATACAAACTGGTGCAGCCATTCTGGAAAACAGTATGGAGGTTCCTCAAAAAATTAAAAATAGAACTACCTTATGACCCAACAATTATACTACTACGTATTTATCCAAAGGATACAGGTATGCTGTTTCAAAGGAGCACATGCACCCCAATGTTTATAGCAGCACTATCAACAATAGTCAAAGTATGGAAAGAGCCCAAATGTCCATCGATGGATGAATGGATAAAGAAGATGTGGTATATATATATATATATATATATATACACAATGGAGTATTACTCAGCAATCAAAAAGAATGAAATCTTGCCATTTGCAACTACATGGATGGAACTAGAGGGTATTATGCTAAGTGAAATTAGTCAGGCAGAGAAAGACGTTGTATCTTAAAGATACAAAACAGATGAACATAAAGGAAAGGAAGCAAAAATAATATAAAAACAGGGAGGGGGACAAAACATAAGAGACTCTTAAATATAGAGAACAGAGTGTTGCTGGAGGGGTTGTGGGAGGAGGGATGGGCTAAATGGGTAAGGGACTTAAGGAATCTACTCCTGAAATCATTGTTGTATCATGTGCTAACTAATTTGGATGTAAATTCAAAAATAAATTAATTAAAAAATATATGACTCAGCAATTGCACTCTTGGGCATTTTCCCCAGAGAAATAAAGACATGTTCACACAAAAACCTGTACACAAATGTTTATAGTAGGTTTATTCACAATAACCCCAAACTGGAAACAACCAAGATGTCTTCAACAGGTGAATGGTTAAACACACTACAATATATTCATATCATGGACTACCACTTAGCAATAAAAAGGAGTGATCACAACTAACACAACAGAAATACCAATAATTATAAGAGAATACTATGACAAATTATATACCAACAAACTGAACAATCTGGAAGAAATGGAAAAATTCCAAGAAACTCACAAACTTCCAAAACGGAAATAGGAAGAAATAGAAAATTTGAACAGACCCATAGCCAGCAAAGAAATTGAATCAATAATCAAAACTCTCCCAATAAACAAGAGTCCTAGGCCAGATTGTTTCCCAGGGAAATTCTACCAGATATTTAAAGAAAAGTTAATACCTATCCTTCTAAAACTGTTCCAAAAAAAAAAATAGAAATGAAAGGAAAACTTCCAAACACATTCTATAAAGCCAGCATTACTAAAACCAAAGACCCCACTAAAAAGGAGAATTACAGGCCAGTATCCCTGATGAACATGGATGCAAACACTCTCAGTAAAATACTAGCAAATTGAATTTAACAGTACATTAAAAGAATTATTCACCACAGTCAAGTGAGATTTATTCCTGGGCTGCAGGGCTGGTTCAATATTCATGAATCAATGTGATACACCACATTCATAAAAGAACCATACGATCATCTCAATAGATGCAAAAAAAAAAGCATTTGATAAAATACAGCACCCATTCTTGATAAAAGCCCTCAACAAAATAGCGATAGATGGAACATACCTCAACGTCATAAAGGCCATATAGGAAAGACCCACAGCTAATATCATCCTCAATGAGGAAAAACTGAGAGCCTTTCCCCTATGGTCAGGGACAAGATAAGGATGTCCACTCTCACCATTACTACTTAACATAGTACTGGAAATCTTAGCATCAGCAATCAGACAACAAAAAGAAACAAAAGGCATCCAAATCAGCAAGGAAGAAATCAAACTTTCATTCTTTGCAGATGACATAATACTACTCTATGTAGAAAACACAAGACTCCACCAAAAATTGCTAGAACTAATACATGAATTCAGCAAAGTCGCAGGATATAAAATCCATGTACAGAAGAAATCTGTTGCATTTCTATACACTGATAATAAAGCAGCAGAAAAGGAAATCAAGGAATCGATCCCATTTGCAACTGCAATAAAAACAGTAAGATACCCAGGAATAAACTTAAAGAAAGAGGTGAAAGATCTGTACTCTGAAAACTATGGAACAGTTATGAAAGCAATTGAAGAGGACACAAAGAAGTGGAAAAGCATCCCATGCTCATGGATTGGAAGAACAAACATTGTTAAAATGTCTATACTACTCAAAGCAATCTATATATTTAATGCAATCCCTACCAAAATACCATCAGCATTTTTTGCAGAGGTAGAACAAACAATCGTAAAATTAGTATGGAACTATAAAACACCCTGAGTAGCCATAGCAGTTCTGAAAGTGAAAAACAAAATTGGAGGCATCATGATTCCAGATTTCAAGCTATATCACAAAGCTGTAGTCACAAGACAGTATGGTCCTGGCACAAAAACAGACACATAGATCAATAGAACAGAATAGAAAACCCAGAAATGGACCCTCAAGTATATGGTCAGCTAATCTTTGGCAAAGCAGGAAAGAATATCCAATGGAAAAAAGACAGTATCTTCTTGATAACTGGATGGCGACATGCAAAAGAATGAAACTGGACCACTTTCCTATACCATACATAAAAATAAATTCAAAATGGCTCAAAGACCTAAATGTGAGACAGGAAACCATCAAAATCCTAGAGGATTTTGCAACCTCTTTCACCTCTGTCAGAACACCTTCTTACTGGACACATCGCTGAAGGCAAGGGAAACAAAAGCATGGATGAACTATTGGGACTTTATCCAGATAAAAAGCTTCTACACAGTGAAGGAAACAATCAATAAAACTAAAAGGCAGCCCATGGAATGGGAGAAGATATTTGCAAATGACTTATCTGATAAAGGTTTAGTATCCAAAATCTATAAAGAATTTCTCAAACTTAA
Source organism: Panthera uncia (assembly GCF_023721935.1). Lineage (NCBI taxonomy): Eukaryota > Metazoa > Chordata > Mammalia > Carnivora > Felidae > Panthera > Panthera uncia. The sequence goes on from NC_064817.1 coordinate 54,066,700, forward strand.
CACCGAAAAAGAAATAATCCAGTTAAGAAACGAGCAGAAGACATATATAGACACTTTTCCAGATGGCTAACAGACACATGAAAAGATGCTCAACATCACTCATCATCAGGGAAATATAAATCAAAACCACGATGAGATACCACCTCACACCTGTCAGAATGTCTAAAATTAACAATACAAGAAACAACAAGTGTTGGCGAGGATGTGGAGAAACACTCTTACAACTGTTGGTGGGAATTCAACACTCTTACAACACTCTTACACTGTTGGTGGGAATTCAAACTGGTGCAGCCACTCTGGAGAACAGTATGGAGGTTCCTCAAGAAACTAAAAATAGAACTACCCCATGATCCACCAATTGTACTATTATGTATTTACACAGAGGATACAAAAATATGGATTCAAAGAGTACATTCACCCCAATGTTTATAGCAGCATTACCAACAATAGCCAAAGTATGGAGAGACCCCAAATGTCTATCAACTAATGAATGTATAAAGAAGTTGTGGTACACATATACAATGGAATATTATTCAGCTATCAAAAGGAATGAAATCTTGCTATTTGCAAAGACATGGATGGAGCTAGCAGGTATTATGCTAAGCAAAATAAGTCAGGCAGAGAAAGAAAAATATCATATGAATTCACTCATATGTGGAATTTAAGAAACAAAACTGATGAACATATGGGAAGGCAGATGAAAGAGGAGAAAGGGAAATAAACCACAAAAGACTCTTAACAATAGAGAACACATTGAGGGTTGATGGAGGGAGGTGGGGGTGATAAGCTAGATGGGTGATGGGTATTAAGCAGGGCATGAGTTGTGATGAGCACTGGGTGTTGTATATAAGTGATGAATCACTGAATTCTACTCCTGAAACCAATATTGCACTGTATGTTGGCTAACTAAAATTTAAGTTAAAAAATAAAATAAAATAAAATAAAATAAAATAAAATAAAATAAAGCAAAAACTTAGGGGCGCCTGGGTGGCTCAGTTGGTTAACCGTCTGACTTTGGCTCAGGTCATGATCCTACATTTCCTGACCTGAGTCCCGCTTTGAGTGAGCATGAGCCCCACTTCGGGTGAGCCCTGCTTCTCTCTCTCTCTCTTACCCTCTCTCTCTGCTCCTTGCTTACTTGTGGCCTCTCTCTCAAGAAAAAATTAAAAGGTGTGAAATTTAATATACGCAACAACTTGGACAAATACTTTCCTCATTTGTAAAAAGGTGTGGAGGGGGTGGGTCTCGAGGGTCTTCCTGGTTGAGAATTCAAGATACAGGTGACCAGATTGGGGCAGGATGAGAGCATATTTGGAATAGCTTAGGGTTTATATTTATTTTATATTTTATTTTATGTTTTAGAACTTTTAGAGATTCAAAATTATCAGGAGTGCCTCAATGAATGCCAGCTGTTATGTTTCATAGGGGTGCCTGGGTGGCTCAGTCAGTTAAGGGTGGGACTCTTGATTTCCACCCAGGTCATGATCTCAGGGTTGGTGATTTTTGAGCCCCACATGGGGTTCCGTGCTGATGGTGCAGAGCCTACTTGTGATTCTCTCTCTCTCTCTCTCTCTGCCCCTTCAGCCCTCTCTCTTTCTCTCTCAAAATAAATAAACATTGGAAAAAAAAAAAAAGAATTGTGGCTGTTGCCTTCTACACTGAGATGGGACAGTGTGAATTACTGTGAGACCTAACATGAAAGGAGTCTGTGTTCCCAGGAACATAAGGAAATGTAAAGGTTCACCATTCAAGGGACCTGAAAAAACGAGAAGGCAGCATTGCCATCTGAACACTAGGAGTGATGGGAAGTCCATTGTCAGAGCACATTTGTCTGGTGGGATAGTATTTGTCACGTGATTCAAGCCTGACCAGTGTATAAACTGTGTTCAGGTTTGGAAATGAAGTAGGGAGTCAGAGTCCGTTAACAATTCTACAAGACTAATTGCTGCACGTAGTATTCAAAGGCGAGATTTTTGGCACGGGATTTGGGGCCGTGCTAAAAGCAGAAAAAAACGGTTGCTAAGGGGTTTAACGGGGGCGTGTTTAGGGGCTCTCAACAGCCAATCCTAGTGCCAAACGTTCTCAAGGGGGCATGGCCGTGGGGAGACAGTAGCCAATGACAGGGCCGTGAATAGGGTGGGGCAACCAGCCGGTGAAGAGAGCCGAGTGCAGCAATTGGGCGAGGCTGAGGACGTGAGGACCCGTAGCGTGCTCCGTCTCTTGAGCTGTTAGTTTTAAGTGTAGCTGGTACTTCAGCTACCACCAAACTTCGAGTCTCAGCTGCCGTTAAACATCATGGAAGATTCTCAGAGAGAGCAAGAGCGGATGATACGACGCCACCTTCGCGAGAAGGAAGAGCTTCAGGCCCGCATCCAGGGCATGAAGAACTCGGTCCCCAAGAGTGACAAGAAGAGAAGAAAGCAGTTGCTCCTAGATGTGGCCCGCCTCGAGGCTGAGATGGAGCAGAAGCACCGGCAGGAAATGGAGAGGTTCCAAGCGAGTTGCCCTGATAACGGCAACCTCGATTCCATCACAGAAGATCTTGCCAAGATGGATCTTGAGAACCGGCCTCCCAGCGTGTCGAGGGCACAGAAAAGGCGCGAAAGAAGGGCGGCCCTCCAGAGAGAGCGCCAGGGGAGCATCGCCGAGGTGGAGATGGAGCATCTGGCCAGCTTCCGCCGTGAAGAGGAGGAGAAGCTTGCCGCCATACTGGGACCCAAGAACCTGGAGATGAAGGACATCCCGGCCGACCGCCACTGCATGTACCGCGCCATCCAAGACCAGCTGGTGTTCTCCGTGACCGTGGAGAGCCTGCGGAACCGCGCCGCCCTGTACATGCGCAAGCATGTCGACGACTTTCTGCCCTTCTTCAGCGACCCCGAAACCGGCGACGCCTACAGCCGCGATGACTTCTTGAGCTACTGCGACGACATCGTGCGCAAGTCGTTGTGGGGAAGCCAGCTGGAGCTGAGGGCCCTCTCGCACGTCCTGCAGACCCCCATCGAGGTGATCCAGGCCGAATCGCCCATCATCGTCATTGGGAAGGAGTATACCAAGAAGCCGCTCACCCTCGTCTACTTGCACTACACCTGCAACCTCGGGGAGCACTACAACTCGGTGAGGCCGCTGGAGGCCGGCGCCGTCGGGGGCGCGGCCCCGCGGCTCTTCTAGGCCCCCGCGCCACTGCCGTGGCCACTGGAGCCAGAGCCGAAGCCACCGCCGCACCTCCCCAGTAGGCTCCGGTTTTTTTTGCTTTCGGTTTTCTCGTTTTTTTTCTTGGTTCGTTTCACTCGAATGTCCACCCCCTCTCTCCCTCCCCTCCCCCACCCCCACGCCCGCGCTCTCCTACCTGGCAGTTCTTTCTTCTCTCACCCTTGTGTTGCTTTTGAGGGGTAGGGGGGCGGGGAGGCTCAGCACACGGGTAATATAATATCTGTATTGTTCTACCCAAGGGGAGGGAGTAGGTTTGCTAAAGTTGAACCGCCTCTCGCCCTTAGGGGGCTTCGCCTCCCTTACCAATGAGAATTGTTCGCGTTGCACTTACCTTTGAGATAAAAATAGAAATTTGGTTTGATGCCTTCTTAACTTGGGAAAAAGCAGTGGAGCTCAGGATCTTCGGATTGTCCCATGAATGTATTATATTGGATTACTTAGATAAAGTTGGAGTTTCTGTGATCGAAATGCTTTGTGAATGCCTTTTGCTTACTAGTTCTTTGGGAAAAAATGTATCCTGGTCTATTTTGACGGTTACTTTTTAAAGCCCAGTTGGGCTCTTCTAGAGATGTCTCAAGTTATGGATAAGAGCTCCTCTAGTATTTTGCTTTGTTTTTTTCCATACAAACTTGTGTGGTTCCCAATTAATTTTAGTTATTTAGGTATTTGCTAAATTCTACTTAAAGCGTTTGTTAAACTTAGAAATTAAATGTAAGTGCTAAACATAGAAGTTAAATAATTCAATTTACAAAAATTGGCAGGTTAGATAAGGTTTGCTCTAAGATGCAAAAGATATCAATTTAATTTCCTTTATTAAAGATAGGATGGGATATGACTTCATTCAAGTAGTTGATCCATTTCATTGTGTCTACACCAAGTATGAGGCAAAAAGAGACATACTGATAAGTAGCTTAACCTACTACAAGGCTGAGATCTGAACCAGTAAGTTTTCTTTAGTCTGTGACATAAAAGGATACAACTTTATTCAAATAGTTGATCCAGTTTGTTGTGTCTACAAGTGGTATAAAGTTTGAAAGATCTGAACTTAGCATGTTTTCCTTAATTCTTAGAGATAGAAAAAATTTTTAGAAGATTTTAAGAAGTAAAAATAGTTGATCCATTTTGTTACATCTACAACTGGCATGAGGCAAAAAAAGTGAGCAAGATAGTTTTGTTGGTATCTTTTGTTGGTTGAGGCTCATTGATATCTTGAATTTGCCAATAGAATAGTATAAGTGAAATGATTTGCAATAAACAACTTACAATGTTGTAAATCTTTAGATCCTGTATTTCAGTGAGTTTACTTAAATTCATTGAAAAAGTTTATTGTACACAGCAAATGTTGTAAAACAAAATATATAAATTCAAAAGAATTTTTTAAATATTATGCAACTTGTTTTAAAAATAAAAGTTTTAAAAATATCTAGTTCTCTATTTTTGTGTAGCTGACTTAGTTTACATAGAGTTTGCATCCCAGGATTTACTTCAGCAGAGGAATCTTTGAGGGTTAGGGAGAGGAGTTGGGAGACAGATGAGAGTTTGGAGAGGAGGCCTGGCCCAAGGTCTTGGTGGCAGCCTGGAGTGGAGTGTTTCCCAGAAAAGGATTTAGGGAGGAGCTTTATCTAGAGGCTGCCCTGATTTGATGTTTCACTCGGTGAAAAACATCATGAAATGGTTTTGTTTAGGGATGTTCTCATTGCTATGCATGAAAAAGAACTCCCACTTCCCAAAACTCACCGATCCAGGGCTACATTGCAGAAGGGAAAGAAGTACCACTGTTTGGGGGGGGGGTCCCAAAATGCAAATAGGGAAATCTTACCAGATAGCTCACTGTGTAAATGTGCATCAGATAAATTTCAGATGGCCAGCTAGCTGAGGAGAAGAGGGCCCCTGAGAAAACTGGGGATTGGGGTGCATTGTAACAAGAAGGCCTTTTATAAGGGTGAAAATCCTGGCTGTGGAAGGGAGACAAGGCCCAGAAGGGAGGCATAACCTATAAAAGGGTGCCTGGCTGGGAAGGAGGGTGATAATTGGGGAAGGGGTCAGCCTAGGAGGAAGAATGGGACATGGCAGGGGAAAGGGGCAGAGGCTGAGGAAGGGGACTAGCTGGCAAACAAAGCATAGGCCTGGGTAGAGGAGGGAAGCTGCATGGGGTATAGGACACAAGTGGGTGAGCAGGACCTGAGTGGGGATATAGGTAGAGGCTGGTAACGGGCTCCAGAAATGGGAAGGGTGCTCCACTGGGATGAGTTGCATTGGGTAGGGGAAGGGGCTGGCTAGGGTAGGGGACCTTGATGGATAAGGGGACGCAGCTGGGGAAGTGTGCCTGGCTGCAGGAGGATTCCACTTCCTTAGTGGTCCAGGCTGTCAGCAGGAGCATAGGCTAGTGAAGGGCTTCTGGTAGAAGAAGGTGGCCCAGCTGAGGTGGGTTATACAGGGAGGGGAAGGGAAGCTGGCTGGGAACTAGGTCACATTCTGGGTAAGGGATCAGGGTAGGGAGTGAGAATAGGACTGGAAAGGAGGCTGGGTGGGGAAGGACACACTGGAAGGAGGAATAGACTGGTGAAGGGACTGCCCATTGGGGCAAGAGGCCTGGTTGGAAGGGCACACTGGATGATAAAGGGGTCCATGGCTGTTGGATGGGGAAATGGCTGGGCCAGGCTGCCTATCCAAGGGAGAGACACTTGCCTGGGAAAGGGGTCTGGAAGGAAAAGGGGCCTTCTTGGGGAAAGAGGCATTGACTAGGAAACAGGGTCTGATTGGGGGAGGACTGAACAGAGAAAGAAACCTGGGTGATGAAGGAGCCACCAGGCTTAGAAAGTTGCACAATGCTGGAGAAAGGGACCAGGCTGGAAGGGGGACCCAGCTTGAGAAGGGGGGTGGCTGGGAAAAGGGACCTGCCCAAGAAGGGGGTAGAGGCAGCAGAGGGGGTCCTTGCTGGGAAATTGGGCCTAGATGGGGAAGAGAGCTTAGATAGTAAGGGACACAGGCTGGAGAAGGGCCATATGGTGTGGAAGAGGTCCTGGAAGGAGAAGGGAGGCTGGCTGGTACTGGGGAAATGTCTGGGGAGCACTAGCTGGGAAAGGTGGCCTGGGAATAGGGGCTTAGGTGGCCAAATGATGCCAGGCCAGGAATGCATGTTTATCTGGAGAGTAGACCCGGCAGAGCAAGGAGGAATATCTTGGGGAAAAGGGAACAGGCAGGGGAAAGGGACAGGAGTGGGCAAGGGAACCTGCCTTTGGACTGGGGCACATGGTGGGGAAGTAGTCTGGCCAGGAAGGGGCTAAGGGGGAGGGGCTGTCAAGGGAAAGAGACCTAGTTGAGTTGGGGGGCAAAGGATAATAAAAGAGTTCTTGACTGTTAAAGGAGGGAAAGCCTGGGGAATGACACCCAGCCAGGGAAAGAAATCTGGCTGGGAAAGTAGGCATAAGCTGGGGAGTAGGACATCAGCTGGGGAAGGGACCTAGATGTGGAATGTGCCTGTCTTGTAAAGGGAACATAGGCATGATAGGGTGGCACAAGCTGAGGACAGGAGACTGGTTGGAATAGGGAGCACTGGGGGGGCGGTGAAAATACCCTGGCAGGGAAGGGTGGCCTGACTGGGGAGGGGCTCTGGCAGGGGAATAGAACCTGGGGGAGATCTCCCTGGGGAGGTACAGACAGGCTAAGAAAGGAAGCTGGTGGTGGGAGAGGTTTGAATGCTGAGAACCACATAAACTGGGCAAGAAATAGTAGGCAAGTTAGTGGACCTAGCTAGAAGAGGGGACCTAGCAGGTGGAGGAGCCTGCCAGGGAAGGGATTCTGCCTTCTAATGAAGGCATGTGCCCTCACGGAGGTCATGACTGAGGGAGGGCACATGGTTGAGAAAAGGAACCTAGCTGAGGAGGGGAGGCACAGGATAGGGATGAGAAGAGGTCTGGCCAAGGAGGAAGAATAAGCTAGAAAAGGGACTTGGCTGAGGAAGGGCGCCTTACTGGAGAAGAGGCTTGTCTGGGAAGATGAGCATAGACTGAGGAAGAGGATGTGGGTCCTTCAGTGAAGAGACCCTGGCTGGAGGGGAGGAGTCTGGCTGGGAAAGAGCTCCTATCTGGAGAAGGAGACTTGGCTCAGCATGGGGGCACCTGCTGGTGAAAGGGTCTTGGCAGGGAAAGGTCATATAGCTGGGGAGGGACTTGAAAGGTGATTCAGAGCTTCAAGAGGAGGATGTTTGGCTGGGGAATGAGGAACGGGCTCTGAAAGGCCAGTGAAGGGGCAGCTCCTTGGGACAGTGATCCAGCTGAAGAGGGAAAAGCTGGGCACAGGCTAAGGAGGAATAACTAGCTGAGCCATGGGGCCCAGGGAGGGTTGCTGCAGATGGGGATACTGGCTGGGAACGTGGCTCAGTTGCAGAGGGGGTGGGTGTGGGTGGGTGTAGGTAGGTATAGGGGAAGCCTGCCTAGCAGGGAAAGGGAGCCCACCTGGGGACCTGGCCATGGCTGGGGAAGGGGCCTTAGTTGGGGAGGAAGGCATAAGTAGATGAAGAGAGCCGGGGAGGAAGGCATAAGTAGATGAAGAGAGCCTGACCAAGTGAGGGGACCTGGCTGAGAAAAAGAAGGCATGGCTGGGTTCTACACTGTAGGTAGGTTAAGGGCTTCTGATGGGGGAGGGGTAATCTGCTGGGGCAGGCTGCCTAACATGGGGAAGGAGGACTACCTAGAAAAGGGGGCCTAGCTCTAAGGGGGTATTGATGGGACAAACAGGGTTAGGGAATTGGACCTGGGTGAGGAACGGGGAATAGGCTGGTGACGAGGACCATGGGCTTGGCTGATATATGGTATAAATTAATATAGGGTAAAAAAAAGGATTCCTGGCTCTTGAAGGAGGAAGGGCTAGGGAGTGGGACCTGGCTAGGGGAGGAGATACTTGCTAGGGAAAGGATACTGGAGAGTTCTCTGTGCATAAAGTAGGGGGTTACTGGATGGGATGGGGATGGGTTGAGGTGAAAGGGTACGCTGGCTGAGCAATGCAGCACGGGCTGGGCAAGGGCCCTGTCTGGGAAAGCAGGCACTCCTGGATGATGTGGGCCTTGCTGGGAGTGGGGAGGGAGGGCTGGTGCTGCCCAAAGAATTTTGTGGCAGAAGGTACTAAATAAAGACAGCCGAGTCCCATTTTACAAGCTATCCCTGAATAGAGAAATAACTGTTCCTATCTTGGGAACCCTTAAAATCTCACACGGCCTGTAGAGGAGGAGGGGAGTTTTCCCAGGACAGATCCTAAACAGGCCCACAGAGCACAAACCAAGAGAGAGTCTTCATTGTGGGATCTGCTAGGACATGAGGCATGTACGGTCTGTTCCATTTGTGTGACCACAATCACTGAAGACACTGTTCTGGGCAATTTCGTGTGCAAAAGCCATGAGCATTGTTCCCAAGGGGATCCAATTCCAGAAGCAACTTTCATTCATTTACTATTTTTCATTTGCTCTCTGTCATGCCCTCCCCTTCTTGCCATAGCAGCCAAATATAAGGTGCATGTACTTATCTGGGTTTGAAGCTCAGCTCATCTACCTACTTCCTAGCCTTGTGACTTGGATCAGTCACCTAATCTTTCTGGGCCTCAGTTTCCTCATCCATAATATGGGAAAATTAAAACCTGTATTAGAAATTATCTCTGGGGATGTGCATTAAATGAAAATCCACGCGAAGTGCCCAATAAATGTTAGCTGCTGTTAGTATCCTTATCTAAGAGCCTTGATTTAGTCTATGGCAACTTTGGGGGCCCCTTGGCCTCTTCCCACATCTCACAGTGGAAGCAAAGCTTCTGCCAGGGCTACCTGCCCCAGCTGTTGCAGCCAGAGCTTCCTGGGCTGTAGTGTGAAAGCAGAAACCACTGGAGCTTACCCCAAGGGCCCTCCTGGGGACAGGATGGCCTACATGCAAGGACTCCCCCCCCCCCCCACCAGTCAGTATCTTCTTTCTAGACTTTTCCTACACAAACACATAGATACACATTTAAAAAAAATTGGTATCATTCATTATATTCAAGGTACTTTTTCCTCCCTACTTAACAATATATTATAAGCATTTCCCTGTGTCCTTAAACAGTCTTCAATATGATGGTTTTAGTGCCTGCATTCTGGCCTATGAATGTGCCATAATTTATCCTATTCTTTTGTTGGACATTTAGATTGCTTTCAATTTCTCACTACTATAAATATGCCACTGTAATATCCTTGTAGCTGAATTTTCATCTATATTTCTCATTATTTCCTTTTGGTAGGGTTTCTACAAGTGATCTAGGTCAAAAGGAGTCTTTTCATGCATACTGGTAAATTGTCCTCTGGAAAGGTTGCACCAATTTATACTCTTGGGGTATGAGAGTGTTATTTTCCCATATAGTTGCCAACACTGAAAATGATCATCTTTGCTAATTTGTTAGATGAAAAATGTGATGTTAGTTGACCCTCTGTTGACTACTAGTGAGGGGAAATATTTCTCTGAGTGTTTATTAGCATGTTCATTTCATTCATGCAAGGGCAAATAAGTCTTATTTTATTGCCTATTCCTGAACTTTGCTTAATTTTCTATTTGTCTTTTTCTTATGGAGTTTTAACAGGTCTTTCCAGTTGTCATTTGGATATTTATAAAATTTTTTTCTCGTACTTTATTAGCCTTTCAGTTTTGTTTCTGACTTTTTGCATATGCTGAGTTTAAAATTGTAATGGAGTGGGGCGTCTGGGTGGCTCAGTCAGTTGAGCGTCTGACTCTTGATTTCAGTTCAGGTCGTGATCTCACAGTTCATGGGTTCGAGCCTCACATCGGGCTCCATGCTGGCAGTATGGAGCCTGCTTGGGATTCTCTCTCTCCCTCTCTCTCTGCCCCTCCCCTGCTCTCTCTCTCTCTCTCTCTCAAAATAAATGAATAAACTTAAAAAAATAATTTAAAAAATTGTAATGGAGTCTATCAACCTTATGGTTTCTTTTTTTGGTATCATGCTTAGAAAGTTCCCCATCTTCAGTTTGAATCAATATTCTTTTCTTTTCTTCAGATTTTTATGCTTTCTCTTATTTTTTAAGTTGATCTATTTATTTTGAGGGCGGGGGAGAGAACAAGTAGGGGAGGGGCAGAGAAAGAGGAAGAGAGAGAATTCCAGGTAGGCTTTACACTGGCAGTGTCCCAATGCGGAGCTCAGTCTCACAAACCATGAGAATATGACCTGTGCTCAGATCAGGAGTCGAATGCTTAATTGCCTGAGCCAACAAGACACCCCTATGCTTTCTCTTAATATTTAACAAACCAAACTCATCTGTAAATTAGTTGGGTGTAAGATAAGGATGTACATTGATTTTCCCCAATTATAGTAATTAACCATTTATTGAATAATCCACCATTTCACCCCTGATTTGAAGTACAACCTTCCACATATTACATTCTTATAGTACGAGGGTAAATCTTTTCAGTCAGTCACACAGAACAGCTGCATTCCAGTGACCTCAGTCTACAACTGCCAGCTGTCTATTCATCCATTCATTCCATATTTACTGACAAGAATAAACAATAGAAGTGATAAACAATAGATAAAGAGAGATAAAAGATCCAGTCCCAGCCCTCACCATCTAGTGGAGATGGCACACAGGAAAACAGACAGAAATCAACTGAAAGCAGCCTGTCCAGTGCTGTGATGGAAGGAGGCACAGAGGAATGACATCTCATCGCACCTGGGGCCTCAGGGAGGCTTAGGAGGAGTTTCCAGAGAACAAGGCCAGAGAGGGGAGGTGGGAGTGAAAGAACACCGTGTCTCCCTATTCAGTGGAGCTGAGGGGTGGATGTGAGAGATGAGATAGTTGTAGGAAGAGTCTGGAGGAGACAGGCCTAGTGGCCTGGTCTTACTAAATAAACATGAGTTTTACTCACAATATTATAAATTAATGAGATACCACTTTCATCCGATTAGCAAAGAAATAAGGTTTGACAATATGTTGATGGGGAAATGCATAAACAGGCACCCTCAAACACTGTGGATGGTGTGCAAACAGGTACAGTCTCTATGGAGGACAATTTGGCAATAACTACCAAATTTAAAGCACATAAACCACCCTCAGTTGTATTTTTATGGATATAAATACACAGTTTCACTTGTGCATGACTAAAGTATATATTAAAAATGATAATACTTGTTGCTTTTGAGAAGGGGAACCAGGTGCTGGGGGAAAAGAATGGGTGGCAGCTTTTCACCATATAATCTCGTGAACGTCTGATATTTTGAACTATATGAATTAATAAATAAATCTAAACCTAACTCACTAAATAAAATGCACATAGCTTTGACCTAGAAGTCTATATCCAGGGATATATACTACAGATATATACATATTACAAGACATTATATTTCAAGGATGTTCACTACAGCATTGTTTGTCAAAGCAAAAATCTAGATACAACCTAAATATCTTTGGTAAAGACTAGTTGAATAATTTTTGAATCTTCCATATGAATTGTTTCATGTTGGGAGTGGGGTAAAAATGGGTGGGTGGAAGGAGAAATATGGTGAGCTCTTACTTTTAAACTATATACTTTTATAGGGTTGAATTTATTTATTGTGGTTACATATACATTTGTGGTTATATATAATATATATACTTTTATAAATATAAAATATTTAGATTTATATTAAATTTATATTTATAAAATTTTATAGATATAAAAATGTATATAAATATACACTTATATAAGTGTATAACTTTTATGAGATATATATTTATATTTTAGATATATAGTTTTATGATATATATATCATACCAACATTCTACTTTCAGTCTCTCAGTCTTACTACTCTGGGTACCTCATATAAATGGAATCATACAATATTTGTCCTTTTGTGACTGGTTTATTTCACAGAGCATAATATCCTCAACTTTCACCCACATTGTAGCATAAGAATTTCCTTCTTTTTTTAAAAAAATTTTTTTAATGTTTATTTATTCTTGAGACAGAGACAGAGCATGAACAGGGGAGGGGCAGAAAGAGGCGGAGACACAGAATCTGAAACAGGCTCCAGGTTCTAAGCTGTCAGCACAGAGCCCAACGCGGGGCTCAAACCCACAAACTGTGAGATCATGACCTGAGCCGAAGTCAGACGCTTAACCGACTGAGCCACCCAGGTGCCCCAAATTTCCTTCCTTTTTAAAGCTGAATATTCCATTATGTGTATATATCACATTTCATCTATCCATAATATTGTTGAATTTTTACATAGAAAATTGTGTCTAAAAATTGAAAAAATAATTTTAAAAAGCTAAGACAGTTTTCTTATCTTCTTGCTCTGGAATATTTTAAGTAGCATAGGAGTGATCTGTTCCTTGAAAGTTTGAAATAACCCATTCACTCTTGAAACTGGGTCTGGGCCTTTTTGAAAGTGAGAGTCTTTGGCAGTCAGGTACAGTCCTGGGAAGAAAAGGTATGCAATATGAAAACAATCACAATTTATCTAAACTAGATAGGGACAAAGATGGAAGAACAAAAAATCAGGAGGTAAAGAGTACATGTGACAAGTTTATTTCTCAGAGGGTAAATCAAGGATACCATTTCACTTTCGAAGTTGAACAATTGGGAATGATAGGCTTAAGCATGGTGCTTAACATCATAAAAATAACCACCAGTACAACTAAAACAAAACATGCCTATGTTCCCATTTAGAAGATTTTTTAATAAAACGAAAAAGAAAGAAAAGAAAACCTAGCCCTTGGAACAACAAATAGAAAACAAAGGAGATGGAAAAAAACAGTTTACTGGCCTTTTGTCATGGGGTGAGGGTGGGGAGTTATAGAGGAGTAGGGTAGCTTATGCATTTTTCTCCTGGTGTCTTGTTTTTACTTTGGTTTCAGTTATTTTGCATATGAAAATACAGAGGTTGTTCTAGGCCTCCATGGCCTATACCTACTTTCAGAAAGATGTCTTCTTATCTGTTTTTGGCTCCTTTTTTAAAAGTTTATTTATTTATTTTGAGAGAGAGAGAGAGCAGATGTGTATGCACATGCCTGTAGGAGAGGGGCAGAGAGAGAGGGAGAGAGAGAATCCCCAGCAGGTTCTGTGCTGTCAGTGCAGAGCCCGACGTGGGGCTCTATCTCATGAACTGTAAGATCATGACCTGTGCCAAAATCAAGAGTTGGTGCTTAACCAGCTGAGCCACCCAGGTGCCCCATCTTTTTGGTTCCTTTTTATTTCAGTGGGTATTCCCTAGGGCAATTATACAAATACACATTTACTCAACCATCACACCTGAACTCCAGTTTGAATGGGAAATGTGCCCCCTAGATATGTTTATTACTTCTCAATTACTTTTGCCAAAACCATTTTAAACACCGACCTAAGGCCTTCTCTGGGCCCTTCCAGCTCTCTCCATGTCTTTTTCGGTCTGTCTTTGTGCCTGTCTCTCTCATTCCTTTTCATACACCCACATACACAGAAATCTCTGAACATGGTGTGTGACCTCACAACACTACAAGGCAGAAGCCAGTTTGAGTTTGGCATAAGAAAGAATGTGCTAATAATCAGAGGTATTTGACAATATAAAGAACCATCTCACAAGGCAGTGAGGTTGTGTTATTGGAGGTGTGTAAGCCCAGGCTGGATAACCACCACCTCAAAGAGGTTTTCAGGTAATTCAAGTGTCTCATGGGCACTTAGAAGCTTTCCACCTCACCTGAGAAATTAGAAAATGAAAAAGGGTCGTTTTTTTGTTGCTGTTGTTGTTTGTTTGTTTTTGCTTGGTGGTGGGGTATGAACCAGAAGGGAAGCACAGAAAGCCCCAGGGCATGGCAAGTCTGAGCTGGGAGCTAAGGGAGCCCTAAAGGAGGTTTGATAGGCCTCTTTTAACCAGTTGAGCCCTCCTTCTAGAACCACGCAAATGTTATTCCCTCTCCCAGGCCCTGATCAGTCTTGAGGAGTTTAGGAACACACCAGTATTGTTGAGCTGTAGGAGTAGCCAGAACTGCATTGTTGACTCTGGCCCTTGTTCGTAAATACAAAACCGTTGCTTCAGCCCACTTGGAGCGTTGCTCCAGACACTTGTTCTAATGAATAGCCTAGAATGACTGGGACACATTCTCAAGTGTGTAAATAATGCTTCTGGAAATATTTGAGGGGGCTTGAAAACAACGTGTTCTCTTAAGTATCCTATTCAGTTCAACTAAATGTACTGAGTATCTCCAATAGCAGGCACAGCTGGCTGAGTAGGGCCCCAGAAGTCCAAGCGAGGAGCCCCAAAGACTGCGTTCCTGCTCTCTAAGGTAGCCTTAGGGCCTCAGAGGTGAAACCCACACAAATCCAAGCGACTGCCTACCAAAGGTCCACCAATAGGTGTTGTGGTCCCGTAAGAAGATGAGGAAACGAAGTGGGAATGCTCTGGGCCAGCTTGGGACTGATTGGAGCCAGGTGGAAGAGGGAATTGGGAGCCTTGAAAGGTCAGCTCAGATTTAGGTGGGCAGCCCTAAAGGGAAGGGTGCTTCAGGCTGAGAGGACCGCATTAGGCAAACCCACAGAAGTGGCAGTGCATGAGACATGAGTAGAGAACAGTTGTTCACATCTCCTCATCTGTATTCCCCCATTCCTGCAAAAGTTCCCACCTTCCTTTTGGGCTTTCATCCCTCTGTCACCTACTTGGTGTGAAAAAGGGTTCATCACCAGGGCCCGCTCCCTTCTGGCCCACCAATCAAAGCACTGCTTCTTCCTGGACAATGGCTGGCTCAAGCTAAATCTGTGGCTTGGTTTGTCCAATCAGAGTGAAGCCCAGAATTTGGTGAGCACATGTGCTTTGTTGCTGTTTCAAATCTGTGAGAAACTGGGGCCCAGCCATCTTGCAACCATTGGGTGGGGCGGGCAGTCTAGGATTGCAGTTACAGGGCGGCCTCTGGTGATGCCACCAAGGGAAATCACCAAATTGAATTAGTTCTTAGGAAGAGGCTAGCAAGGCCTATGGAATTGGAGGTGAGTTCTAAGTTCTTGAAGAATCTCAATCATAATTTTGTTTGAAAGACAGTAGGATGGAAACGAGCAGCAACAACAGTTTCCCCTTGTTCATGTAGCCACTTGAGCTGGGTTTCTCTGCTACCTCGAAACCAAGAAGGGAATACTCAGGGTATTCTAGTTCATGGGGAGTGCCCTCTCTAAGTAGTTTGTGGGAACTGTGGGGTCTGTGGCAGTTAGTTTGTCCATTCCTGGGAATGCAAGCATGACTGCGGGGGATGGGCAGCTTGGTTCTGGAAGTATCTAGTTTCTGATCCTGAGGACCAGCTTCTGTTGCAGATTCATGAGCTGTGTTCCTATAGGGCCCAGACTCAGCGACCAGCTGAGCAAGTCTGCAACTTGCTCCACCCTTTGAGGAAAAAAATCTTCCCTACTGAGGAGTTAGAATGTTGCTGTAGAGGCGATAAAATCTGTTAAAAGTGTTTTTCAGAAGGAATGACACATCAAAGCTATGCTTTAGGGATAAGGGATCTGATGGCATTTGGGGGAAAGAATGGATTGCGAGGAGAGAGATTGGAGGCAAGAAGGTGATTTGAGAGGCTCTTTTTAAACCCATGACAGAGGACACTGACCTGACCTGGGGCTGTGGCAGCAAGGAGAGAAGAGGGGACCAGTGATGGACACTGGGAGTAGAATTAACATTTGTTTTGTGTGGAGAGTAAGGAGAAAGGCAGGATCAGAGGTGATTCCCTGCTTTTGGCTGGAGTAATTCAGGAAATGGTTCACTGAGATTGGTCCTTAAACATCCCTTAAACTGCAGGGGTACCCAGGGTGCCTTTGTTGGTTTCTTGGTTAAGCGCCTGACTCTTGATTTCGGCTCAAGTTGTGATCTCAGGGTTGGTGGGATTGAGCCCTGGGTCAGGCTCTGTGCTGGCAGCATGGAGCCTGCTTGGGATTCTCTCTCTCCCTTTCTCTCTGCCCTTCCCCCGCTCAAGTGAGGGCCTGCACACTCTCTCTCACTCTCTCTCTCTCAAAAATAAGTAAACCTAAAAAATTTTTTAATACTTTAAACCTGCCAATGAAGTAGAGTATCCCCAGTTTCATGTATACCACCTTTGTACCCTAAAGCTTTTTGTACCTTCCAGCCAAACTAAAAGGAGGCATATGTAAGAATGAGTGAACACAGACTATCTTAGAATGGATACACAAGAAACTCCAAGGAGACAAACTCAGTGCTGAGAATAGGGTGTGAATACATTGCTTATTCAAAATGTAGTTTCAAATTTTAAATATATAATTAAAATTATATAAAGTCAGTCGCAAGGCAAGCATATGTCAGCAGTCACCCAGCTGTAATTCTCAACAGTACTGTCACCAAACTCAGAATTATTCAGTTGATAATAATAAGACAGGAACTTCAGCAGGATAATGGAGGGAGGGCTCTGGCACTTTCTGCAGATGTAATATGCTCTGCATCTTTTTCCCCATAATTCTCCAGTGGATAAACTGTTTGATCAGAGTTCACATTCTCTCTTTGTCATACGTACATCCCACCCCTTTCAAGAAAGCACCAGTTCTCAGAGATAATAAAGTCTAATTCAACATTTTAAAAGCAAATAATTTTTTTCTGAATTCAGATCCACAACGGATTTTGAGTTTTAAATAGTTTGCAAAGCAGTTTCTGTTTCTTTCTTCTGCTTCTGCTACTCTAGACCTGAGGCCAACTACAATGCCCTGTCTAAAAGCAGATTCATTAAACCCTGGTTTAGACACAAACTGCACCAGAAGTTTTGAAATTTAAGAACTTTTTGTTTGCTTTATTATTTTGTTTTTGTTTTTTCTTTACTTTGAGTCAGGTCAAGTTCTTTTCGCCTTGATGTGTCCCCCTCACTCATCTTTAAAAATGAAAGGAAAGTCCTCAGAGACCAAAGCAGAAAGGGTGATAGGCAGATTGGAATCAGGAGCAGCTCTCATAGTTCCATTTGCATAGAATAAGCCTGGCAAGAATAGACACCAAATATTAACAGAGGTTTTCTCCCAGTGGAATTAGAGGTGAATTGAGTTTCTCCAGATTATTACCAGTGAGCATATTTCACGTTATTTCACATTGTATTTCGGTAAAAACAAGTCAACGTAAAAATTCCTAGATACCGTGACTCATTAAAAGGATTTTGTAGTATTTTTTTCTTCAAACAAAATACCTTTATTTAAATAAGAAAAAAAAGACATTTTAATTTCAAATGCTTTCTTTTTTTTTAAATGAAAAAATAATCAGCTATGATATTTTTCAGTGAGTAAAAATTTCCCCGAACAGGCTTGCTATAAAATTTAAATTTTAAACATTTCAGTGTTGTAGTATGCTAACTCTATAATAGCTAACATGATTAAAAGTGAAAATGTTCCTGGGGCACCTGGGTGGCTCAGTCAGTTGAGCATCTGACTTTGGCTCAGGTCATGATCTCGTGGTTTGTGGGTTCGAGCCTCACATTGGGCCCTATACTGATAGCTCAACACCTGTAGCTTGCTTCAGATTCTGTGTCTCCCTCTCTCTTTGCCCCCCTCCCCCTGCTCATGCCATGTCTCTCTTTCTCTCAAAAATAAATAAAACATTTAAAAAAATTGTTAAGTGAAAATCTTCCTTAAGACACTACATCATTATAATGAATAGTTTAAAATTTTTTAATTCAATGTTTTCCTACAAATAGCTTTATGTTTTCAGAACTTAATAGAAAAATGAGGCTACAAAGTAATTTGTAAAATAATATCATACAAGCAAATAGGTAATTTACGATAAAATTCATTGTCCTTCTAAATTTTTAGGTGTTACATAAAAACCATAATAGGTTAAAAAGTAAATTTTTACAAAAGGTGGCTTCTACAGGTAGTGATACTGCTCTATTTATTGATCTGAGCCCATAACAGGTATATTCTTTTGGAAAAACTCATAGAGTTGTGTCCTTATGAAATGGGCACTTTTCTGTATGTGTGTTATTCTTCAATAAATAGTATTAAAAACAAAACAGAGGGGTAAGTCAAACAGAATTGAAAGTCACAGAATTTCAGGAGGAGGATTGAGACTTGGTTGATAGATATTGTGGATAATAATAATAAAATAGGGGCACCTGGGTGGCTCAGGTGGTTAAGTGTCCAACTTCCACTCAGGTCATGATCTCACAGTTCGTGGGTTTGAGCCCCACATTGGGCTCTGTGCTGACAGCTCAGAGCCTGGAGCCTGCTTTAGATTCTGTGTCTCCCTCTCTTTCTGCCCCTCCCCTGTTTGCAGTCTGTCTCTCTCTCTTTCAAAAATAAACATAAAAATAAAAAATAATAATAATAAAATAATAGCTACCATGTATATGACAAATAATTACAATGAACACTTAACCATGTGCTCTAAGCACTTTACATATATTAATAAACGTAATCCTCTCTAATCATGAGGTACGTACTATTATAATCCTCATTCACAGATAAAGAGACTGATGTAGAGAGTGGCTTAGTAAGTTGTCCAAGGAGATTATAAACTACTCTTTCAAGAAATTTATGCTAAATGAAAAGACAGAACAGTAATTCACGCAGAAAGGATGTTTGGGTTTTTTGTTGTTGCAGGCAGTGTTGAGCGCATTTATGATTTAGGAGAGAAGCGAGAGAGAACAGGAAAGAGAGCAAAAATGCTTGATTCTCACCCAGGAGGCCAGCAGAGGGTGGATCAAGAACCCATATACATACACTTTTGTCCAAGGGAAAGGTGCCTTCTAAGAGCTGAAGAAAGGAGAGGTCTGTGCAGTGGAGAGTTGAGAGATCCCACATCAGCTAAAAGACATGGTAAAGACCTTTGCTGAGCCATAGGGAGGCCAGGAGTGGATAAAGAAAGCTGAAGAAAATTTGAAGTGAGGATTACTCAGTGTTTATGACAGCTAAAATGATGGTAATTGCTCATTTCTGGATCCCACCCCAGGCCTACTGAATCAGACTCTGGAGGTAGAGCCCCAGTGCCTGTGTGTGTGTGTGTGTGTGTGTGTGTGTGTGTGTGTGTGTTTTAACAAACTCTAAAGGCAGTTCTGATGACCCCTGAGTGTGAGAAACATATTGGTTTATGAGACCCACAGGCCTCAGAAGATCAAGGGAAGATGGGTCCAACCTGTGAGATAGAGCATGAAGGGATAGTTTTCCTCAGGAATTGGAAGTTTTAAATAAACTCTCCAAGTGATTCTGACATAGGTGGTCTGTGGATACAGTGAGGAAACTTGTCTCAAAGGTGACAGTGGCTAAGCATGTGGGCTTTGGAGCTAGAGTCTGAATACTACTATTTATTTCCCATGCTACCTTTGGCAAGTTAGTTAACCCCTCTGTGCCTCAATTTCCTCATCTGGAAAATGGGGCTAATGGTACCTTCATTGCGTTGTTGTGATGATTAAATAAATTAATGCATGTAAAGTGCTTGAAACATAATAAACACTCAATACTCAATAAATATTAGCTCTTAGTATTGCTCTGGTTATTATTCACCATAGTTGGAGGGCCGAAGGTGACTGACAGTGTAACCTATGAAAAGTAGGTTAGGCAATGGAATGTTTGAGCAGATTCGTGAAAATCACCCAGAGAGTGGAAAAGACAGTCCTGTGACCAGAAAAGAGCTCACAAGGCAAACGGGACATGGCAAAGTGAGGGCTGTACCCACTTACTGGGTTCCCTGGCTGGCAGAGATAGCCACCGACAAGGTGCACCAGAGCTACCCCCTACAAAGTTAGTGATGGAAAACAAAGTGGGGTTGGTGAGAGTGGTGGGGAGGTGGAGATAAAACTACTGCTCTGTCTTCCCCAAGGAACCAGTACTGCATCAAGGGCTAACTGCTTAAAACCTGCCTTGTTTTCCCTCTGATGGGAAGCCCACATTCTAAAAATGTTCCCCGTGAACAGAAGTCCTTTATTACTTTTCTGTCGAGAGGCCTGCCCTTAGATTCTACACTGAGCCTCTTGATCAGGTACTTGGAGCTCTGTCTCCAGCTGTGGGTTCAGGCTGTTGCTTAGCCTCTTGTCTCTCTTTATGCACCTTTTGCACTCAATCGTGCTTCCCTCCCCACCTACCCCCCGGGCACAGACTGGCTGGGGAGAGAGCTGGAACTCAGGTCCCATGAGAAACAGTTGAAAGAGCTGAGGCTGTTTATCTTAGGACTGAAGGCAGTGTGGTTTCTGTACCTTCGAAAGGCTGTCACAAGACAGCAAGAGCAGATGGGGTGGGGTGGGGGGCCTGAGGGGCAGAACTAGGACCCATAAATGGATAGAAACCATGGGGAAGCATATTTCACCCCAACACAAGGAATTAACTTTTTCACAGAACTAACTGATCAACCGTGAATCAGAATAGATACCTTGTGAGGTAATGAGCTCCTCGTCACTGGAGGAGTGCAAGCTGTGATTGGGTGACAACTTTATAGCAGACAACAGTTAAGTGGCTGGTTGAACTTTATGGCTAAAACCCTTGTCCTGTGTTTGTTTTCAGCAGCCTGGTTTCATTTCTATAACCCTTGGCTTTCTTAGTCCTGCTTTAGTATCTGGTAGCCAGGTCATATTTAATATACTAGGGAGTGGATGTTGGGGAGCACTCTAAGTATCCCATAGGACCCAGGAATTGATTGGCTCCATGTGTGTCTCTCCCTTTTAGCTATCATCACCTCCCTTTCCAGACTGCCTACAACATCGGATACATTTCTCTGGCTCTCTGTTTTCTTGCAGTCCCTGAAACAAACTCATAGGCCTTTTAGGATTTAGAATATAGAGTCACTGATGGGAGGTGACAAAACACGAAACAAGTAATCCAGAGGCCCAAGAACTCTGCCCAGGTTCCCATGGCCATTGTCCATGGTCTATTAAACA
Organism: Panthera uncia; assembly: GCF_023721935.1. Classification (NCBI taxonomy): domain Eukaryota; kingdom Metazoa; phylum Chordata; class Mammalia; order Carnivora; family Felidae; genus Panthera; species Panthera uncia. Next base: position 54,087,731 of record NC_064817.1, read on the forward strand.
AGTGCTTCTCAAATTTCAATGTGAATTGAATCACCTGAGGATCTTGTTAAACTGCAGATTCTGATTCAGGAGCCTGAGATTCTGCATTTAAACAAGCTTCCAGGTGCTACTGATGTTGCTGGTCCACAGATCAAAATCCTTATACAAATATCAGGGTTGTTGCTATGTTTGCAGTTATCACATTGTTCCATGGCAGAGTTGTAATAAGGGTTGCAAACTCAAATGCTTGTCAGGATCAATATAAATGGGTGAGGGAAGCCACTAACACAGTGAATTCCGAGCTGTTTGGGTTGAGACCCAACCTAACAGCAAATACAGAGGGTAGACACCAGCAGCCACCAGTCTGGGAGCTCTATGAGTCTACATCCACACTGTGTGTATGTGTATATGTATTTAATTCTTTGTGAGAAGCCCCTCATCTTGATCTCAATTTGGCAGAGGCCCTAGGGGTTCTGAGAAGAGAATAAAAGGATAAACCATTTGCTCTTCAGGTGCCTCTGGACTCCTGGAACCTAGACATCCCCCCTCATTTGTCCAAGTGAAGGTTTCTTGGGCACTTTCCTCAAATTTCTCTCATTGAAACAAAGGACTCATTTATCTTCATTCAACACAATTAGCAATGGGTATCTCTATTTCAAACTCCCCCCTCCCCTGTACGCACATGTTAAACAGAAGGTTTGCTGTGGTCAATTTTGGCCAGTAGACTACGGAACAGACCCCAGGTCAGAGGGGTAAGAAGTGAATTAGGTTTGGGCTCTGAGCCACAGGAGAATCCTGCACATTAGTTCTCCCTCCAGAAAAGGGGGAAATATGAAAAGATAGTGGTTGTAATGATGTGGACACTTGGTGATGGGAAAACATATTTTGCCAAGAGACTGTGTCCTAATTCTAGAAATCCAGTCCCAAGCCCAGTACTCTGTCTCTAGGTTTGGGGAGAGAAACTCATTTGAGAAGGGAAAAGATGGTTTCTCAAGCTGTCACTCAAGTCGGATCAAAGATCACTGTGAACATTTGCCTTTGCTCTGATTTTTGTGACAACTTTGACTCTTCTTTAAACAAGCTTGTGATCTCTTTGGAAGAGATCTTAGAGTATGGCTTTTAGTCCAGTGTACCACTGTCACCTCCCACTCAGCAACGCCCCAATGTCTTCTCTGTTCCTCAGGTGGCTTTTCTGAGTTGGCATTTATTTTCCCAAGTGATCTTTCTCCCACTGACAAGAATTTTACCTGCCAGGGAAGCACTGTTCTTGGGCTCAGTTCATGGGTATGGGTCAGTCTTCAATAAGCACAAGCCCTTTATTTCAGGGTCCACTATTTACTGTCAGAATCAGGTGCTAGAAGTCACAATGCTAAGTGAAAGCACTGTTCTTCCACAAGAAACACATCCAGTAAGAAAAACGACAGTAAGGAAAAAAGCCCAGGTATATAATCACTGATAGGAAAGCCTACCTCAACTCCCTTGGGACCCTTGGGAAGTGGCATTAGAGAGTAAAACCCAGCTCACTCTACAGAAGAGATAGGATGTTGTGCTGTATTTTCTCAAACCTCTTTCATAATAAAAGCACAAATACCTCCCCAAAAATTGTGCTAACTTTTAAAAGTGGGCAGTCCAACATTGCGCACAACCTGGGCACAGAGCCAGATGAGCCAGGAGTGGGAAACAACAAGGATCCCAAGGAGTGGAAAGGACTCCAAGAACTCACTGTCTCCTCTGAGGGAAGGAGGAGCTGCTGGCAAGTCTCCAGAGCATTATCCCTTTCACACTATGCTCTGGACACGTGGAGGGAGTCTCACCACCCCCCCCCCCCAGGGACATCAAATGATATCTTTACAAGCCTTTGTCTTGGCACCCTCCCTGGCAGATTGCACCTCTGTGCTAGATCAAGCCTGATTAGAATTTGACAAGCCAAGTTCTCTGGCAGCTGGTCCTTCACAGGTGTGATGAGAATGGTGATGGCACCTCCAGCTGGGCTTGAAGTTAGGCCCCAGGATGGACAGCTAACAGGACCTAGTGAGGTCTGCTCCCAGATAAACTTCTGCTTGGTAGGAACATCACAGCTGTCACAGGGGCTGTCGAACTGCAGGAAAAGCTTGCTCTGAGAATCAATCCCATCAGGTTGGAGTTCCAACTCCCCCACTTCCTTTTCTTTATTTTCAGAGACAGAGAGAGAGAGAGAGAGAGAGACAGTGCAAACAAGGGAGAGGCAGAGAGAGGGAGAGAGAGAAGCCGAAGCAGGCTCTGCACTGTCAGCACAGAGCCCGACATGGGACTCAATCTCACAAACCGTGAGATCATGACCTGAGCCAAAGTCAGGAGTCAGACACTTAACCGACTGAGCCACTTGGGCACCTCTCAACATCCCCACTTTCTAGTCCTGTGACCTTGGGCAAGTTACTTCACTACTCTGTGCCTCAGTTTCCCTACCCACAAAAACAAAGAGGTACTTACCTCTTAAGTGCACTGTGAGGATTTAATGAGGTATTTGTAAAGATAATTGACACAGAGCACGTGCTTAGTAAGTGTTCCTTCCTTTCCCGTGGCTTGGCAGAATATGTTTACTAGGGTAAGTTGAGATACACAAAGGCCAGCCTTATCCCCTGGAGTGGTGCCAGCTTGGAGGCTTTTAGGTGCTATGCCTAGGAAAGAAAAACAAGGTTAGAAAAAGGTTAGGTAAAGCTGCTCTCCACCCACCTGCCAGCTTGACAGTGTACTGTCCATCAGATACGTAGCTGATGTTCCTGAGCCATGGGCTTGCTTAGGCAGGGGATCATGTCTCTACACCAGGCTCACTGCAGTCTGGTCTTCTTGTGACTAAAAGCAGTTATTTGCAAGACAGTTTTTCTATGCGAAGCTAATCAGTCTGTGAAGTACTTTGAACTTCGCTCCCTTCTACGTTGAGCCCTTACAAATTCCCATCCCCTACCCTTCTTTCTCCTGGGTAACTTCTCCTCCTACTAGCCTCGACCTTAATTATTAATTCTGCAGGGAAGTCTTCCAGACTAGTAAACTAGGCCAAGTACATGTACTTTGCCTGAACACTTTACACACCTGCAAATAATGAAATGATTGTGCATTTGTGTATCAAGGCTGTAATCCCCACTGCACTGGAAGCTCCTGAGAGAGGGACAAAGCTCCATAACCCCAGCACCTGGCACAGTGCCTGGCACATGGTACGTGCTCAAATATTTGGTGACTGACTAGACGATCCCTGCAGTCCTCTCAGCCTTAGGAGTCTAGGATCACCCAGGTGGGCTGTTCCTCTATAACCACCAATGGCATGGGCACAGCTGACCAGCCAGAGTCTAGTCTGAAAAGGGTTTGGGACACCCTGAAATGTGACACCTCTTTTTTTCTCTCCTTTCCTCTCCTCTCTCTTAATCTTGAGCAGCCATGTAGCCTCCACCACAGTGAAGAGAGAGAATTAGCCTGCAATCCCAGCAGCTCTTTTGGGTTCTGACAAAGAAGAACAAACCAGGATGAACATAGCGCCAGATCTGGGTGTTTCAGATCCCAGAACAAGGTCTTAAATCCTGGGTGACAAAGACTAACTGCCTCAGCTTGGCATACAGTCTGAGGCTGGCAGATGTGTAAGAGAGGCCTAGATCAGGGAGTCACGATAACTCAGACTCTGACTGCCAGCAGAAATGCGGTTTCTGTAGTCAGAGGTCAAGAAGCTTCCCTCCTGCTGAGTGCTGGAGAAGAGTCCCCGAATGAACGAATGAACGGGAAGTGCAAAGAGAGAGTCAGCCCTGAAGGAACCATCCATCAGAGGCTCAGATTGCAACTGCTCTTCTGTGCGTTGGCTTAAAAATCAAATTCCATTCTAGACAAATTTCCTTATTGCATGCAAGCTGCTCTAATTTCAAGAATGTCAAATATGCGGCCAAATGCAATTACATTTTAAGCACAGCACTCACTTGAAATATAGCACAAATTTCTAAACCAATTTTAATCACATTACAGAGAGGGCAGACATGCTCAGCAATCTGAAATTCCACCTTATCTAGAGAGCCTTTCCTGATTAGTTAGAAGAGAGGCCAATTTGCTGGCTCTTCCCTGCCTGTTCACACTCTGCTGTCAGGTATTCATTTATCCTTATTCTCGTACATAATGTAGATGTGTTTGTCGATTATTCATTCTGCCTCGCTTACCTGTTCGCTCAGTTTATCACATGTCTTTTATGCCTGAAAAGTGCTTTGGCTGTTTTCTTTCTGGGACCCCTTTGTGAGCATAGGCCTGGCCTTGGATTCCTCTCATGCAGGGCTCATCCCCACCCCACTCCTGTCCAGGTGCTTAATATGGGTCCTTTGAGAATGAAAGCTCAGGGAGCCATAGGCCAAGCCACTTGATTCTAGGGACAATATGTGGCAGGGAGTCCAAGCTCTCCCGGACTTCAGGCACAAGGGATATTTTTGTCTGCTCAGTGGGTCTACGTGCCACAGTTTCACTCTTGTCTGGAAAACTGGCGTACTTTTTGCAGGCCAGCATCACTAGAGATGCCTGCATGTATATTCTTGCCTTGGGGTGGCTGGAGAAAGGACTGTCTGACTGTTCCCTGTGATGCCCAGTCTATTGACCAAGACCTGAGGGAACTGCATTTAGGAGGCAGCTGATAGGAGGGAGACAAGAATGTGGCTAGTTATAGGGTCTGGCCTTTGGAGTTTTTCTGGTTGGAAAATCTAGGAGCCTGATTACCTTTTCCCAAGAGGCTTCAGGGACATCATTTGGGCGGGAAAGGGTTCCAGGTTCCACACATAGACAGCCTGAATCCCATGCTCACTTGCCCTTGGTGACTTAGGTGTCTCTCTCTCCCTTTCTCTCCCTCTCACTCGTTTGCTCTTTTTGTCTCTGACTATATATGTGTCTCAGTCTCCCTCTCCACTGTCTACATTTCTTTCTTTGCTCTTTCTCTCTCTCTCTGTGTGTGTGTGTGTGTGTGTGTGTGTGTGCATGTGTGTGTATGTGTGTCTTTCCCCTCTCTGGCTCTCTCTGTTTCTGTATGTGTACATGTGTCTCTTTTTGTTTCTCTCTGCGGCTTTCTGTCTGTCTCTCTTCTGTCTCCCTCTCTCTTCCACCCCCACTCACTACTCCTCTTTCACTCACTCATCACTGCTTACTCCACATGCCCAGACACAGAAACCCATTTTGTCCCTTTGACAAACATACATTTAAAAAGGTAATTAGAAATGAAGGGAAAGGAAGTGGCTCAAAGCACAGATGTCTGCTTGAGTCAGGATGCTCAACCAAGCCCCTTGACTCTTCCTTTGGTGTGTGTTGAGGTCACAGGGCTCCAACCCCCCAAGGAACTATTGTCCTCCCAGAAACTGGTTCACTGGGATATCCATGAGATGGATGACAACTTGCTGGGGCCTGTAGCATCAGATGGAGGAGCTGGGGGATGAATGAAGGTGGACTCCATGGAGTAGATTAATGACTTTTAAGGTCTATCCCCAATGTGAGATTCTAGGATTCTGAGATTTTACACTTGTGATTTACTTGACCCTGAAATGACTAGACGGGGGTCAGTTCTAGGCTTCGTACATTAAGTATTACAAACTAGAATACGTTCAAAGGAGAGTGAGTAGAATGGAACAAGGACTAGAGACCACATCACTGTCTCACAGCCAACATAAAATTAAATGCCTCTGTGTGCCAGACACTGGACAAAGCATTGGCCATATGGAGATTAATAAGGCACAATCTTTTGACTTCAAAGAGTGATCAAATCTAGACATACAAGTTTAATGATAATAACCCACATTTACTGAGTGCTTACAAATGTGCCACATACTGGTCTAAGTTTTTTCCATGTGTTATCTGGTTTAGTCCCCATTTTACAGATGAGGAAACTGACACACAGGTTACATTTGGTGACACTTCAGCACCATAAGGATTGATTGAAAGAGCTAGGGCTGCCTAGCCTGGAGGAGAGAGGATTCAAGGGAACGTGGGTCTTTTGCTTCAGACTTCCATCAGAGTTTGAGAGAACAGACGTATTTGTATGTGGCCCCAGAGGGCAGAGCTGGAACCCAAGAGTGGAAGTAGATCTGGACTTCATACAAGGAAAAAACCTGTCTTAGGAGTCAGAACTGTCCATAGCTAGAACAGGCTTCCTGGAAAGGGAGGGAGATGTCTAAGCAGAGGCTGCATGAGCATTCAGGTAGGAGGGAAGGGAAGATGTGCCTAAAGGTCTCTTATAGTTCTCAGAGGCTACATACTGGCTTAAAGACCCAAACATGACTTCTTTAAAGTCCTCTGGGGATTCACACTGTAGCTGCCATGTGTCTACCTCTATATATAGGGAGCACCTGTGGCCTGCTTGTGCTCATCCTCCATCACATATTTCCTAATTCTCTTCATTTGTCTGCTCCCAAAGTGTTTGGGGCCATGCCTTGCAAAAGAATTCCCCCCAGTATCCCCCCCCAACAGTTTCCTAGTCAGGCCTTGAGCTGACAGACATTGGCTCTTCTCAGGATGATCAAACCATAGCAGGTGACTAACAAGCCAGTCACCACCACCCAGGTCCACGAAGCCCACAGACTCTCATGCCTCATACAGGGTGAACTGTGGTCACCCATTAGTCTGGCCCAAGCGACTTCCTGGCACCCAAGATACATACTCTAAGTCTGGCACACTCACATTGGCAGCTAACCAAAGCATCCAGCAGTGGAGAAGATTGTGAGAAATGGTCAAGCTCGTGAGGTGGCCAGGCACAGTCCTCAAGGTCACCCCTTTCAGGGCTTGCAGGCTATGGTAGGGAAAGCCCAGACTGGCCAAGCAAGAGCAACCAAGGCCCCTGGGAAGGCTAATCACTTTGTAGTCAGAGAAGCCAAGGGTCTGAGCTCCTGCAGGCAAGGGGGCCATGCCTGGGAGTTTTTCATTTCATTGTGCTACAGAAAAATCTTCCATGGCTTAAAGAGGACTACAGACCCTGAAAGGTGTTCGTGGTTAAAGTCACCCCTGCATTGCCAGAGAGATCTATGGAATGAAGGGAGGCAAGAGCAGACTCCTGAACATAAGACTGTGGGCTTGTTCCTTTGAAGGCCCTAAGGGTTCACTAGGAAAGCTGTCCTGAAGGGCTGGGGGTACCTTTTGAAGGGTTCTTCCCCCATGGAACCATACTTCCAACACAGGTGCAGGTTCTGGCCCCCTGAGTCCACAGTCTCCAGCCTGGGCATAATCTCAAAGAACTAGCTGAGCAAACAATAATATTCTTCTGGATATCCAGAGATGTCAAGGGCAGAAGGACAGTATAGAAATAGGGACTGGCCTCAAAACTGGGGATGCCATGAGGCAGTGGGTTGTCACATTCTGGAGACAGTTCTAGGCCAAGCTGAGGTGCTGAAGGGCAGGAAGCTTGCCAAGAAAGTGTCTTGGGAATTCTGCCTACTTTGGCCAAGTGGGATATGTCAAGATGATGCCATTTAGATTGTATGTTATGTCATGGCCACTCTGAGATTCCACCTAGTCATCTCTTGGTACCAACTGGCAGCCTCCTTAAGCTGGGGACAAGGGATTTAATTCTAGAAAGGCCAGGGAGCTGTCAGAGAGATTAAGATAGAGGAGATGGTATTGGATGGGGAGAAACAGAAAGGTACTCAGTCAGTTATGACTCAGGTCTAATACCTAAGACTGGTATGCCCCATCCCATTCCTCGGCTGCAGGTAACTGCAGGCCATTGGGGCTCAAGTGGAGCTGCCACAAGTTTTGGAGGCAGAGATGCAGTGAAGAGAATTCCTGGCCAAGTTGAGCTCCTACAGCAGGAGCAAGCCACAAGAACCACAGAATGTTGTTGTTGCTCAGGTGGATGTCCAACAGCAAAGGGGATCCGACAAGGTGCCCCAGGCCAGGCAAATATAGCCTGGCCATCAGGGTGGGGGAGAGAAAAGAGTATCCTGTGAGCTAGACAGTGAGGTGGAGTCAGGGAACAAGAGCTGAACCCCATTTACTTTTGAGTACCTCCTGTGGCACTGTCACATACATGACCTTGCTCCAAGAAGTAGGGGTGGTTGTTCTTGCTTTAGAGATGATGAAAGACACTCAGAGAAGCAAAGTGACCTGCCCAGTGTACAGAATTTTAACCCAAGTCTCACTGACTCAAAGCCCATGCCCTTTACATTACTTATCTTGCCTCCTTGAGTGTATCTTGTTCTAGTTCAAAAGGCCCTTGTTCTCTATGGCAACAGGAAATTTGTTTCTATCTGCAAATGAATCAGGGGATCCTACAGTACAATACAATCGATATAGTCCTTGAGTGTTAGAGCTGGAAGAGACCTTAGAGATCATGTCTCCCTGAAAACACTCTCATTTTATAGCTGGAACAAAAGGCTCAGAGAGGGGGAAGAGGCTTGTTTAAGGGAACAGCAAACCTGAGTCTGCCCGCTCACCTGCTGCCCCAGGAGTTCATCGGGGCTGGAGAAGAAAGGAGAGAGGCAACAATGAATCCATTTCTGGATTCCTTGGGTGGATACTGCCTACTCCTAGTTACTCTTTCTTAGAGATGGGATATCCACCCAGGACAGGAGAACCCTATTTCTAGCCCCTTCTCCTGGGAAAAGGGTCATCCTGGGAGGTTCTTTTCCCATCCTCCAGCTCACCCCCATTGCCCACCCTGCCCCACAAATATAACTTACTGGGTAAAAATGAGTTTTGAGGTAAAAACAAACGAGGTTCAACTCTTCACTTTACCAGTAACTAGCTTAATAATCTTAGGCAAATTCTGTAATTTCCCTGAGCCTCAGTTTGCTCATCTGTAGAATAACGATACAAATACCTCTTTCATAGGCTTGCTGTGCAGATAAAATTCAGTGATACCTATAAAGCTCTTAACACAGAGTACATAAGTATAGATATTCATTTGTCTCTGTCCTATCCACCACAGACTCGCATATTTTCACCCCAGACTGGGCCAGAAAGGCAAAGGTCCCCAACATGGGAAAGGTAGCAAGCTTGGGGCTGCCACCCATGAGCTTCAGAGACAGCAAGGCAGGGAGCAGGCTGAGTTCTGGTTGGGCCTTGCCATTAGGCTCCTTCAGTTTTCCTCCAAAACCTGAACCTGGATGGACCTTGAGTACTTTTAAATAGGCCCATGCCAGGGCAGGAAGTGCTTTTTCCACAAGAACAAACAAGTGCATCTTTTTCTAGTTCAAAAGTCCCTTGTTATCTATGGCAACAGGAAATGTGTTTCTATCCATGAATGAATCAGGGGATCTTACACTCAGTACAGTCCTTGACTGTTAGAGCTGCAGGAGGCCTTAGAGACCAAGAACCAACAATTCTCATAAGGCAGAGAACTTGGGGATGGGGATGAAGGCCTTTGAAAGTGAAAAGGAAATAGAGGACAGTTGCCAGGCTTTTCTAACATCTCGAGGTGCCAGGAAATGAGCAACATGGGATCCCTTCCCTGACTGGCCTATGTTTTCCTTGGCTCTATGGGGCTGTCATAGGGAAATTCCTTCAGAGGAAGGGAAATTGAAGCTCTGAGTAAATTGCCCAGCCTCTCAGCCGCTGTATCATGGGACTCTGGCTCACAGATGAGAGGAAAGTCTGAGGGTGGTGGCCAGGTTGGATCTGGGATAGCACCACTTAGTAGGTGTTGTGCTGGGTGTCTTCCACCCACTCACTCAATTCATTTATTCCAAGCTCCATGGGGGTAGAAGAGCCTCAAGTCTCACATGTATTAAAACATAACAACTGTTCTATGACATCCTTCTCTGGCCCTAGCTCTCCTTCCCTTTTCAGGCAAGCTCTTAGAAAAACTTGATTGCTGATTTCTTCTTCTGAAGAACAGTCCTTGGACTTTATCCCTTGGTCTCCATCTCTAATACTTCTCTAGGCAAAGCCCAACTCTTCTCTCACCTGCCTCTAGTCTCTTGTCTCCTTCATAGCAGCTGGACCGCCAAGCCGGCAATTACGACCATCTACTTCCTTGCTTTAAGCTCTTTGATGACTCCCCACTGTCCACAAGATCAAGTGCCCCCTCCTTCACCTGGCACATGACACCCTTTGTGATCTGGCCCCTGCTTATCTGTCCTTATTTCTTGTCACTCTCCCACAAGAAACATACATTTCAGTCATACTTAACTAATTACAGTTAATGGAATGTGCCCACACTTTTTGATACCTCTCTCTGTTTGCACATACCATTCTTTCTCCTTGGAATGCTCTTTCCAGCTTGACTGTCTGGCAGTTTGACTTTTCTATAAGCTGCAGCTGAAATGTGTTTTCTCTCATGAAGCCTTCCTTGATCTTCTATCTTTTTTTTTCTTTGCTTCAGGCTCCTTGTCACCTAGGTGGCACCCTCCTCATACTACCTGGCCAGTTCTTGTCACATCTGGTCTCGTTTATCTCCACCCCAGCCCGTAATGGTTTTTCTCGTGACCTTTATTCTATACCAGGCACTCTGGTAACAGTGTACACATTTATCCCATTGAATCTTCACATAACCCTGTGAGTTTGGTACCATTATCATCCTCGTTTTACAGCTAAGAAAACTAAGGCTTGAAGAATCTAGGTCATTTACCCAACATCACCCAGGATATAGGGTTAATAAATAGCACAGTGGAGATCCAAATGCAGGCTAACTCAAAAGGCTTGACCCTGGCACTAAAGTATCTAGTCTTTATTCCTTCAAGGTGTGTAATAATACTGGGAGAGGCTTGCTGAGGCTGAGCAGAAGCAGAGATGAAATTCTTTAGGTCCATGTGTCCTGATGTCCTAGAGGCTACAGAAGTGACCTTGGGGCAGCCTAATGGCCAGAATCTGAGACAGAGAGCAGGGTGAGGAAAGAAACCAGGAGAAAAAGATGCAAAGCTTGAGGTACTGACGCTGTTCAACAGCTCACACAGTATCCCCTGGCCATGCCTAGACAGAGAAGGTCAAACAGTCCTGAGCAAGACTGACAGGTGGCTAGGAGAAGGGGTAGGGAGGAGCAAATGAAGCTAGAGTTCAGGCTCCAACTGCCACCTGGTGGTCAGCCTTAGAGAGATAAGTAGATGGGGCTAGGGTCCTGTCTTGGCACAAGCCAAAGGGCAGAGAGGCTGCTCAAGTGAGCTGGGCCCTGGTTCACAGCATTCATTCGGTCACCCATTCATCCATCCATCTTTCCACTTCATTCAACAAAGGTGTATTAATACCAGGCACAGTCTAGGCACTAGGAATACAGCAGTGAATAGTACAAAAATGCCTGCTGTCACTGAGCTCATATTCTTGCTGTGGAAGACAGACAAAAAATAAGTACATGACATAGTATGTTAGATGGTGATGAATACTATGGAGGAAAATCAGGGAAAGGGGAGCGGCAGAGGCTTTGCCATTTTAAATACAGCCTCACTGAGAAGGGAAAATTTGAGAAAATACCTGAAGGAGGTGAGAAAGTTAGCCATGGAGATGTCTGTGGGAAGAAGATTCTACAATAAGGAAACAGCGTGTGACAATAAGGAAACAGCCCAGGAAAGACCCTAAGGTAGGAGCACATGTGATGTGATTGAGGAACAGTCAGGAGGCCAGTGTGGCTGGAGCAGAGTGAGTAAGGGGTGGGATAATAGGAAATAAGCACAGAGAGGTAGGCAGCAGTTAGATCGTGTGGGGCTCTGAAGGCCTGTTTTCTATACTGAGTGACATGGGGAGCTATGGGAGAGTACCTTGCTCAGGGTCACCCAAGCTGGCAAGTGGCACTAGGCATTCTGTCTCAAAAGCCTATCCTCTGCAATACTGATAGGATAGACACATAGACCAGAACAGGAATGAGAACCCAGAAGTAGCCCCACACAAATCTGCCCAAGTGAGTTTTGACAAAGGCACAAAAGCAGTTCAGTAGAGGAAGGATAGTCTTTCCAACAGATGGTGCTGGAGCAGTCGGACAGTCATAGGCAAAAAAAATAATCCTTGACCTAAACCTCACACCTTATACAAAACAGAACCCACGATGGATCGGTTACGGATAACTTCAAATATAAAATGCATTACCTAAATGTAAAACATAAAATTGTAAAACTCTTAGAAAAAATTAGGAGAGCATCTTTGGGACCTGGGGCTAGGGAAAGGATTTTTATGCTTTTTTTAATGCTTTTTTATGCTTGACACCAAAAGCATAATTCACAAAAAGAAAAATTGATAAATTGGACCTCATCAAAAGTAAAAATTTCTGCTCTGTGAAAGACATCTTTTGTTCACAACACACCAAAATAAAAAACAAAACTATCAGTTTTGTTTATGATAGCACCAAGATGTCCTTCATCGGGTGAATGGTTAAACAAACTGGTACATTCATGGAATACTACTCAGCAATGAAAAGGATGAACTATTGATACAGGCAACAACTGGCATGAATCTCCAGGGAACTATGCTGAGTGAAAAAAGCCAATCCCAAAAGGATATATACATGATTCCATTCGTGTAACAATCTTGAAGAAACAAAATTATAGATAGGAAAACAGATACATGGTTGCCAGAGACTAGAGATGAGGGGAAGGAAGTAGGTGAATGTGGTTATAAAAAAGACAACAGGAAGACTCCTTGTGAATGCTGAGCAGTACTGTACCTTGACTGGGGCTGTGATGCATGGACCTCCCCGTGTGACAAAACTGCACAGAACTCCACACACACACCCAAATAAGTTCATGTAAAACCGGTGCAATCTGAATAAGCTCCGTGGAATGTCTCTCTGTCAGTCAACTGGTTGTGATACTGTCCTACAGTCATACAAGATGCCAACATTGTCAGAAGTGGGGTGAAGGATGCACGAGACCGGGACCCTGCAGCTTCCTATGAATTACTTCAAAATAGAAATTTTGAAACAAAACCAAAAGCCCTAGAAGAAACCATGAGAGACTCTAAACAAAAACTTGGAGTGTTTTGATCAAAAAAGTTTGGAGACCTCCACTGTGACAGTTTAAAAAACAACAAAAACACCTTAAAAGATTTTCCAGTGTTCATACCTGAAAAATCAATGAAAAAATCAGAACTATTATGACCTGACATTAATAAGGGGGATATTCAAGATGACAATTTGTCCAACAGTCTTATTTTACAGATGGGGAAAGTGACGCATGGAGACAGGAAGCTACTTGCCCAAGGTCATATATAGCAAAGGAGAATGTTGGAAATAAAATCCTCTTGGTGCCCAGTTTCAGTGAGGATGATAAGGGGCTCGGTGGGGGCAACAAGGCCAAGTGCCTTCGTCTCTGTGAGCTTCTCTTCCTTAAGCTCTGTAAAATGGCTGGTTATGAGTTTAAGTACCTAGCCCAGTGCCTGGCACCTAATTAACTGATACTCTGTAAACTGTAGTTTCCTAACCCCCTTTGTTTGAAAGAGGGGTCACCATGCCTTCAAAGCTGGGAGAGACAGAGACTGAAACCACAGCAAGGAGTCACCCTTACCTTCCTTCCAGCCCTCCCTGAGTTCTAGACCTGTAGTAGAGATTGATCCTGGTACTGTCCTGGGGGTAGGGCTGAGGGTCACCATGGAGATGAGTGAGGAAGGGGGATGAATGAGGCTTTTAGTTTCTTTTCTTTTTTTTTTTTTTTAATGAAATTGATTGTCAAATTGGTTTCCATACAACACCCAGTGCTCATCCCAACAGGTGCCCTCCTCAATGCCCATCACCCACCCACCCCTCCCTCCCACCCCCTATCAACCCTCAGTTTGTTCTCAGAGGCTTTTAGTTTCTATGGAGACAGCTTGAGAAGTGGGGATGTGATTTGGAAGAAAGGTTGGGGAGTGTGGAGTTCTTTCCATGAAGATGGGGAGGGGGCTTTCTGAGGCTCACCTAGGGGTGGAGGAGGGGAATTGGAGAAATGAAGCCCCTCATCTCCATGGCGACAGATGGGGGTGGAGTGGAGTCACCTAGGGAACCGTGGGAAGTGAAGCTTTCTATCTCTGGTGCTTAGAGGGCTACTAGGGGTTCACTTAGACCTATTGAAATGTTTTCACTGTTCTGTGTACCACCTAAATTCATCTGTCACATCACCTGTATGCCTCCATACTTTGGGAAAGGCTGGACAAGTATATCTACTGTAGTCTCTCAGAGCTACTATGGAGCTCAGTTAAGACATTGTTTATCTAAGTTCTTAGAAATTAAGGGTTATACAAATGAGCATGCAGTAGCCCCTGCTTGCTTTTCGTGATCCATGAGGACAGGGGTTTTGTCTGTCTTGTTCATTCCAGTGCCTAGAACAGTGTCTTACATATAGCAGGCATTCAGTAAATACATCGTGAATAAATTAATCACCTATTTGCTGTTGCCTCTGACTGTATGTTCCAATAATAACAGCATGGTTCAAGCTCCCCTACACATGCTGTCACCATTCAAGACTCAGTTTCGGCATCATCTCCTTTAAGAGTCCTTCTGTGAACCCCCCTGGCTAGGCTTTCTTCCTGGGTGTTTCCATCATGCCGTCCATGTGTCACTATAAAGGCATTTACCACATTACACCGAAATCATTTGTTGTCTTTCTCTCCTTCACCTTAGCTGTTAGAGCCTCGAGAACAAAGACTATGCAAATTTATATCCCAGTAGCTAGCACAGTGGCTGGCATGTAATAGGTCCTCAATAAATTTTTAATTGAACCAAATGCCTTCCTATTGTTTATACCACATCTACACTCCCCTGGCTGACTGTATGTTCTCCATAATGCGGACCAGCCTACTGATTTGATCTTACTTCCTTTTACTGTTAACACAAGTCTGTTACATGTTCATGTCCTCATGTTCAGGCCTAGGTCTGTCATGTCATGTTCAGGCCTAGGTCTGTAAATTGTTCTTCACTAGGTCTGTAAATCCCCCCCTTTTCTATAGTACAATATAGTGGTTAAGAGCTTGAGCTCTAAAATCGGATCTCAATTCAATGAGTTGGGTTCAAATCCCAGTATAAGCCAACACCATTAGGCCAGTTACTTCAGCGTCTCTGAGCCACAGTTTCCTCTTCTGTAAAACAAGGTTGTAACATCAGCTTCTTAATGGAAGTTGTGAGAATCCGTTGAGAAAATGCATGTGAAGAACTCTGCATGGTCACCTGGCAGTAGTGAGTGCTTGGAGAAGGTTAAGTGTTGTTGTTATGGAACATTTTTCCTTTAACACTGAGTCCCTGCTGAACAGGTGTGAAGTGCTATGCTGAGGTAAACAGAGACTAATAAGACACTCTACCTGGCCTCAAGGAGCTCTCAGTCTAGTGAAAGACAGCTGTGGATAGAGAAAACCATTACCCAGTACTATCATAGGGAGATAAGTGAAGTGTTGTAAGAGCTTAGAGGAGGGTGTCTCACCTACAGGTGAAAGATCAGGAAATACATCCTGAAAGAAGGGATTCTTGAGTTAGGTCATGAGTAATGAATAGAAATTTTCCAGGCAGACAAGGGAGAGAAGGACATTCCAGGCAGAAGGCACAGCCCCTATCAATGCATGAAGGCCTAAGGTAGCACAATAGGTGTTGGAGAACAAGGAGTTTGCTAAAGGTAGAGCTTAGAGTCCATGGAGGAAGAGAATGAAAAAGATGTCAGCATTAGATCAGAAAGGATCTTGTAAGTCAGGTATAGAATTTGACCTATATGGGAATGCCCCCCACTCAGAGCCAAACTTATTCCCTCCATTCTTACCCAATCACTATTTGGTTATTTGTTTACAAGTCTCTTCCATTGAACTATGGGCCCCTTAAGGGCTCAAACCCTGTTTCCTTGCTCTTTGAATTCCCAGTGCCTAACATTGTGGTAGCAAACAAAGAATGTAGAAAGAAGGATGGAAGGGGCTTCTGCAAAGTCATACAGTTACTCAGTAGCAGAGGAGGTGGAACTCAAATCTGAGTGTCCAGAGTATTTTTAACTGCAGAACCACATTCCTAAAAGTTAGATATAGAAGTAGGAACTGAAATCTTTGATTTAATGCAGTCTTTGCTGTTTTGGAGTTTTTCCTTTCATGGCTCAGTAAGCTTCTTGCCATTAGTCAGACAAATTCTAATCTCAAAAACAATTGGTGAAGGGGCGTCTGGCTGGCTCAGTTGGTAGGGCATGTGACTCTTGACCTTGGGGTCATAAGGTCAAGCCCCACGTTGGACATAGAGATTACTTAAAAAAAAACTTGCTGAAGATAGTTTAAACACTAAGAATGAGAAAGTAATTATTCCACAAATAATTTTTGGCCAGTTACAGCCTGCTCTTGGCTTTGCCCCCTACACAAGTAGATCTCATCTAGTGCTGTTGCTGGCATTACAGGTACAAGTATCAGTAGAATGTTACTCACTCAGGACAAAACAGCAGTTGATCCTCTAAAGCAGACTGGAGAAGGTCTAAGCTGCCAAGCACACCAATTCAGATAGGCAGGAAAAGGTCTGCTTTAACATTTCTCTTGAATCACACAACTGGTTTACTAAGTTGACAAATTTGTGTTAAGAATCAAACATGACAGGGGTGCCTGGGTGGCATAGTCGGTTGAGCATCCAACTTCAGCTCGAGTCATGATCTCACGGTTTGTGGGTTTGTGAGTTCAAGCCCTGCATTGGGCTCTGTGCTGACAGCTCCGACCTTGGAGCCTGCTTCGGATTCTGTATCTCCGTCACTCTGCCCCCACCCCACTCGTGCTCTGTCTCTCTCTCTCAAAAATAAACATCAAAAAATTTTTTTAAAAAGAGTCAAACATGACAAATGAATATCTGTCATGTCTATCAGGGAGTCACATCAGAAAATACTTGAAAAGTCATCTCATTTCTGCAGTCATATATAGATTACTTAAAATGCTTTCTACTATTCTCCTGGACTCTAGTTTCTCCTCATCCCAACTCGCTCTGTATACTGTTGCTTAGTCAGTTGTCTCAGCTGTGTGACCTTGGACAAATCACCAAACCTCTCGGTCTGTTTCGTTATCTGCTAAATGAGGTGGCTGTGCTAGATTACCGTCCTTTCTACTGTGTTAGTTAGAGTCCTCGAATCCCACAGAGTTACCTTGGTGCCTTTGGTGCCACTGAGCAGGTTGGAGGAAAGGTGGGCCAGAGGCTGAGTTGGCAGGCCTCCGTGTATCCATTCAAATACAGCAGCCCTTTTAGAAATTATAGGCCTGGGACACCTGGGTGGCTCAGTCGGTTGAGTGTCTGACTTCGGCTAAGGTCATAATCTCACAGTTTGTGGGTTTGAGCCCCATGTCGGGCTCTGTGCTGACGCTCAGAGCCTGGAGTCTGCTTCATATTCTGTGTCTCCCTCTCTCTCTCTGATCCTCCCCACTCGCACTCTCTCTCTCTCAGAAATAAACATTAAAAAAAAATTTTTTTTTAAAGAAAAAGAAGTTATGGGCCTGCCTAAAACCTGGTTTGGAAAGCCAGTTCTGCTATTTCAAAAAGTTTATTTCCATGATTTCCAAGAGCCCTTCTTGTTCCCTTAAACTAGGACTTAAAATTAAAATCACTAGGATGTTTTAATGTGATAGTGTTTACACACAGAAACACAGTAAACAACTCATTTTTATTGTTGCTTTTTTTTCTAACCACTTTTTAATCTGGGGATCACCTCAGAATAGGATGCAGTGCACTACTTAGCACAACAATTTGAATATGCACTCTGAATGCAATTGGCAACTCCCATAAAGACTATTATTTTGAAAGCCATAGAAAAAGGGCTTACAAAGTTGAGGAGCAAATTCAATTTCTGCATACTTTTTTTTTTCTCTGAGGCGACAGCAAAGCTGTGTCTTAATCCAAGCAAATGCACAGAAACACATTATTGTAGTCCCACAATTACTGAGCTTCCAAGTCTCCTCCACAAGTACTATCTTCTTTGTATCTTCTTTGTATTCCTGTAGTCACTGACCCTGAAAGTTCAGTTTACTAGAGTAATTAGAGGTGCCAGACAAATCAAATAAGTAATTTGCCAGAGCCACCTTTCTTCCTCAGCTTCTAAAGCTGGGGGGTTGTCAGGGGAGGTTTCTTAGAATCACCTGGGAAGCCTTTCCAACCTACACTTAGTGCGCCCCACACCCCTCTCCCTCCTGCAAAGCGCTGTTTTAGCTTGGGGCTTCATGGAGTCCCGCTTAAAAGGGCCTGTCCATCTTTTTAAATCCTACTTGATCTAAGATAGATATAGGTTAAAAACAAGTGAACATAGAAGACACTGGCTTTGTCACAACTGGTTGGGCAAGTCACTTCTTTCTGGTCTCAGTTTTTTCCTCTGCTCTTTGAGGTCCCCTTCCAGCTTTGAAATTCTCAGACTGCATATCCTAAGAAGCTTTCTGAAGTACTCTTAGCGTAGAATGACTTGTCATTTCTTAGTTTTCCAACAGCCTGTGCAATACAGCGTATCCCCTAGTTCTTTACTGTCCTATGTTGCCCTCTAGTTGTTTTCACATGAATTTTTTTTCTTCTCAACCAAAGTTAGTTTAAAATATATTTAGTTGAAGAACTTATTTTCCAGGTTAGGCAGTGTGCATTCTGCTTAACTTAAATCCCCTAGGGCAACTTGTGGTGTGTCCGAAGGCAATCAGTATATTGATTCATTCGAAGCAATGACATCCGTTCTTTCAAAGACCTGGAGTTCTGTTTTTACATCATTGCTGTCCAGTACAAATATAATGTGATCCCGATATCTAATTTTAAGTTTTCTAGTGGGCACGTTAAAAAAGTGAAAAGACACAAGTGAAATTAATTGTAACCCTATCTTTAACCCAAACATATACAAAATATTAGCACTTAAACATATCAGTGTGAAAATCGAGATATTTTATATTATTTTTTCATAGTAAGTTTTAGAAATTGGTTGTGTATTTTATGCCTACAGCACATTTCGTTTCAAAATAGCCACATCCGCGGGCTCAGTAGCCCCATGTAGCTAGAGGCTACCCTATTGAACACCGCAGTTCTGCATGATTGGGTTGCTTTCCAAACCGACCACTTTTTTTTCTATTCTTACGACACTGAGCACTAGATAAGACCCAGGCAGTGGGTTAGCTGGGAGGGTGTAAAACTTAATCGGACTCATTCTTGTAAGGGAAATAGAGTTGTAAATCGCTAGCTGTAATCCATTGTCGTTGGTGTCTTGACAAATTCACAGAAAGTGAAAATTTTCAGTGGCTTGGGTGGGGGGGGGTATAAAAGAAGGTTACACAAAATAAGTAACTTTTGAAAGGAAACTGTGGAGTGACTAGAGTTGCAGGTTACCAGGGGTGTGTGAGGGAGGGGTGGGTGCGTGTAGGAGCCCCGCCGATAGGTCGCAGGGGTGTGGGGGAGGGGTGTAGAGTGTGCATGCGTGCGTGCGTGCGTGTGTGTGTGTGTGTCTGGAGGAGGGTGACGTGAATGGGAAGAGGGCGGGCCCCAGAATTGGCTGGGAGAAGCCTGGGGCTCCCGAGGCTGGATGCCTGGAAGCCGCAGGGGGGCGCCCTTTGCACTTCGCACTCAAGCGCACAGACGACCAAACCTAGGGAGCGAGGGGGCGCCTGGAGCCCCTGTCTGCCCCGGCCCCTCAACAAAGGGAGCGCCTCGCGACGTGAGGCGTGCGCCTAGCCTGCCCCCGCAGTGAATTCAGCCTCGTCTGGCCGGGGCTAAGCTCAGAACCCACGGAACATCCCGGCTCGGCGTCGGCCACGAGGAGCAAACCGTAAAACAGCACCCAGGGATGTGCCTGTTTGCTTGTTTTTAGCAGATCCCTACTACTTGTGATAGGCAGCAGCCTGCAAAAAATAAGCCTATGGAACCGGTGGCTAGTGTCTGCAACCTGTGGCTTCCGGAAGTTCTTTGTCGCTTTGGTAACGACGGAGCGACTGGACCAATACGGCGCTCTTTCCGGTCTCGTTCACACTCGCCGAGTTCTCCTTTTCCAAGATTGCCTTTGACCCCGGAAGTGAGGTTTTCCGCGTACCTTCCTCCCACCAAGATGGCAACAGCAGAGGACGAGTTACTGCCACCGCGGCTTCCCGAGCTGTTTGAAACCAGCAAGCAGCTTCTGGACGAAGTGGAAGTAGCGACTGAGCCCACCGGTTCCCGGATAATCCAAGATAAGGTGTTCAAGGGACTAGACCTCCTTAAGAAGGCTGTTGAAATGTTAACACAGCTCGACTTGTTCAGGTATGGGGGACAGGGTAATAATGGCTAAGAACGGAGGTAATAATGGTTACCAAGGGTGGAGGCATTGAGTCTGGGTAGAGGAGACCCTTTTAAAAAGGACTAGGAACCTTTCATTCCCACCTCCCGCTGCGATCTTGTGTACCTTGTTTACGTTCTCCACCTGGCTTCGAGATAGTTGATATCCCGCGACTCTGCTCCCTAGTGTCGACTCTTTGCAAAGGCATTGGGTGTGAGCCATCAGCCAGCCACCTTCATTCAAGAAAACCGGCCACTGTTCCTCAGGCCTTCTCCCTTCGCACACCCACCGCAGCCCTCCCCTCCCCCAGGCAGCAAGGGGCTACAGTGTGATTGCCCATCCAGGCTTCACAGCCTCCTCTTTGCTCTTTCCAGCCGAAATGAAGATTTGGAAGAGATTGCTTCCACCGACCTGAAGTACCTGCTGGTGCCAGCATTTCAAGGAGCGCTCGCCATGAAACAAGTCAACCCCAGCAAGCGTCTAGATCATTTGCAGTGGGCTCGAGAACACTTTTTAAACTACTTAACTCAGTGCCAATACTATCATGTGGCAGAGTTTGAGCTGCCCAAAACCAAAAACAACTCACCTGATAATAATACTGCTAGTTCCTCCATGGCCTATCCTAGCCTCGTTGCAATGGCATCTCAAAGACAGGCTAAAATAAAGAGGTGGGTCAATAGCTATAATTTGAGGACTGCCCAATGGCAGTGCTATTGTGGGGGTGTGTGTGCATGTTTTGGGGAGGGAGGGGAACAGTGGTGTCTGTCACTCTTTTGGTTCCTGTTGAGCATTAGGCCTGGTGAGAGTAAGTTCTCCTGAGTTTTTCAAGAAGCTTCTGCCTTTGTTGAGATGGTCATACCTGTTGGACCTCTGCTACCCTGTGGTTGCCAACAGCAGAACGTTCTTTAGCATAGCGTCTCCCAATCATATCCCACAGCACAGCAATATTCATATGGTACAATGGGGTAGATATCTCTGAAGGGCACAGTGTCTTGTAGCTATAATCCATTTATGGTCCACTGAGTGAGAAGTTCTGTTCTGAGTAATGGCTCAGGTGTGTAACATCCTGAACTAATGTTAGTCCTGCACAGCTTCATCATGTGACCTTGAAGTTGCTTACTCTCAGTTTAGTGTAAAAAAACATTTGATGAGTGCTCACAGTGTCCAGGATCTAAGCTAGGCACTGGGGGTACAAACTGAGTGTGTTTGTAGGAATATGGGTGGTCTCCACCTTGGAGGAGTATACAGTGTGGTGAGGAAAAGAGGCGTAGAAACAGAGTAGCAATATAAAAGGATGTGATGGAGAAATGCACAGGTACTGTGAGAACAGACAGGAGGGGCACCTAACCAAAGAAGGAGCAGGAGAGACAGAAGTCTCCCTGGAGGAGGTGACTCCTGTGATGAGTTGTTTAAGGATGGATAGGAGTATCCTCTAGAGGAAGAGGAAAGGAGGGTATTATCCAGCAGAGGTAATAGTGTTAGTAAAGCTACAGGGACATGAAAGAGCACAGTGCTGGGCTTGGAATGTATGTGGGGAACTACTGTAAGCAATCAGATGATGCTAGAACATGAAAGGGGTGAGGGAGAAGGGGAAGGAACGATGCTGAAGAATGTTGTGGGGTCCAGACCAAGGAGACTTGGGGTGTGAGGAAGGTGAAGGAACAGCCCTACTGCTAAGAATGTGGGGAGGGGTTTTAGTCTCAGTTCCACCATTTTATCACTCTGGCTTGGGGTAAGTTGCTTAATCACTTGGTGCCTTAATTTCCCCAGCTGTAAAATTAGATAACAATAGGTCTTTCTTCATAAAGTAGTTTTGAAGATGAAAAGAGAAATACACAAAAAGCGCTTAGCACAGTGTCTGATACAGTAAGTACTCAAAGTCAGCTACTGTTATATCTTAGTAGCTGAGTACAGGTTGTGGAGTCAGAGAGTGGGGTTTGAGACCCAGCTTTACCTGTAAGCCATTGGACTTTGGGTAACTTATATAACCTGTCTGAGCCTCAGCGTTCCTCATGTGAAATCATGTAAAAATAATAATTGTACCTGTTTTATAGGATTAAGAAACATAAATAAGAGCACATAAAACAGCTAGCACAGTATCTGGCACATAGTCACTAGTCTATAAATGTCACTTACCAGTAGGCCATGCTAAAGAACCTAAACTTCAGTTGCTGACTGGGATTCACTGGAAGTTTGGGGTTTTTTTTTTTAAAGAGTAGCACGATCATATTTGCATTTTAACTAGCATACACTGGCAGCAGTTAGGAAGCAGTGTGAGGGAGAATATTAGATCCAGTTAGGTCACAAGTAATGAGGCCTCACTACAGCAGTGGCAGAAGATATGGGATAGATTTATTTAGAAGGGTTGAATCGGCAGAAAACTTGGTGATCAGTTAGTTCTGAGAGGTGGGGTAGATGGAAGCAACACAAGGAAGATGTCCACGTTTGTGTGATAGGTAGATGGCTTGTGGAACTCATTAAGATGGGGAATAGAGGAGGAAGAACAAATCAGGGGAGAGGGAAGTGTAAAAATTCGGTATTGAGCCGTTTAAGGTGTTTAGGAGTCCTCCAGATAGAGGTATCTGGTAGTATGTAGCTCAGAGGAGAGGCCTGGTCTAGAGAGGTGAAAATTGGTTCATTCACTTGGCCGATATGTATTGAGCCTTTCTTGTGCACCAGGAACTGTTCTAGGTAATGGAGAACCAGATGAAGTCAATGGCCTCATGAAGCTTTTATTTTGGTGGAGGAGACAGACAATAAGCTAGTAAATAATAATATAATTTCAGGTGGTATATATAGTTCAGGGTTAGTGACAGTGAATAATTTTTGAGGAAATGGGATAAACTGATAGGAAGTGGAATTCATCATGTCTTTTGTAAGAAGGTGGGGGCAGCCCATTGGCACGTAACAGGTAGTTTAAGCAGTGAGTTTGGTATCCAAATAATTATACTTTACCCCAAAAGGACTATAAATGCCATAGAGATACAGTGTTGTAGAGAAAGACCAAGGAGTGAGCACATCTGGTTGGAGGGATGAGGATGAAGTTTCAGGATGCAATGCACTTGAGAAGAGCCTTGAATTATGGTCAAAAATGGAAATTACAGATTTTCCTGAATGTAAAAGAAATACTGATTGTAGAAAATTGGAAAACCAATATTTTTTGAATTGAAAAAAAGGCCTTAATCCTGGCACTCAAAGATGATCTTTGTTAACTTCCTGATGTATTTGCTTCCAGATATATAGTTACTTTAGTTAATAAATGTGGAATAATACTGTATATATAGTTTTTTTTATCCTCTTCAAGCCTAACATCATATTGTGAGCATTTCCCTGTGTCTTTTGAAACCATGATATTTAATGGTTACATAATATTCCATCCTATAGTTGTGCCACAATTATTTAAACTAATCTTTTATTGTCAAATATTTACACTATGTATAGATTGGGGGGGGGCTCGTTTGTTTCTTTTGGTTTTGCTCTTGTAAGTAGTGGTATGAACAGACATCTTTAACTGCATCTGTCACTGTTTCATTAGGATAGATTTCTAGAAGGACCAGTGACTAGATCAAAGGGTTTGAATATTTTAAGACTTGATGGTAGCAACATTGCTTTCCACAATAACAAAGTTTTAGAATATGCCCCACCACACTGGGCTTGCACGTTAACACTTAGAAAATCCAGTTGGCAAAACCAAAAAAGGTATCTCATTGTTTTTACTTGCATTTCTTTGGCTGGAAAGCTTGGTCTTTGAACATTTTCTAAAAATGTCTACCAGACAAGATAACAACGTTATCTTTATGCTAATGGCTCCCACATTTATGTCATGAACCCAGAGCTTTTCTGACCTTCAGACTCACAGACATCTAAGATTTAACATGGCCTAAGTTGAACCCTTGGTTTTTTAACTCCCAATGTGCCCCCACACCTAGGTCTTCATCTCATTGAGTGCACCACCATTCACTTAGGAGTTAGCTTCACTTCCTCCCTTCTGAATCTCTACATCCCATCCACCAGACAGGCCTGCCAGTTCTAGCTACAAAACGAATCTTCTGTCCTTCTGTTTCTCTGGATCTCCACTATCATACCTTAGTGTAGGCCAATAGCACTTCACCTGAAATAGCCAAACCACTAACTATGAGGCCCTGCACAGTCTGGCACCTGCTTCTCTTCAGGCTTACCCTCTCCACTAGGTTCCAGCCCCAGTTGCCTTTTCTTTCAGTTCTTTGCACAGACCCAGTTCCTTCCTACTACAGTCTTTGTATGTGTTCTCCTTGCATGACATGCTCCTCACTTTTCTGTCGTCCTGGGCTTTGTCTTTCTCCTCTACTCTAGAATGTGTACTCCTTGAGGGCAGAAGCTATTTCTCTCTTATTCACTGTGGTATGCCTAGCACAGGGCCTGGCAAAGAGGAGGTGCTCAAGAAATATTTATTGTTGACAAGCAGGGGGAACAACATGAGCAGAAGCCCAAGGCGCTTGAGGTATGTACAGGGAATGCAGAATGGTCCAGTTGGGCAGAAGCTAAAAGTACTGTGGTCGGAGGTCTGCACAAGGAAGTAATGTGTGTATAGAATCCTGAAAGTGAGAGGCAGAAAGACAAATTGACATGTTATAATAGTATTTCAGCTGGGAAGAAGAGATAAAAATGAAGTGACAGCTATCAAAGACATTAGTTTTGCAGGAAACATTTGTATGCTTAGAAAACACATTGTTGAGATCCTTTTTTATTTTCTGTAAGTCTTCCCTCTTTACCTACTGAGGCCATCCTACATAAAACATCTAAATGGTATATCTTCTCTCTCAAAACCTGTTTCTTCACATATCCTCTCTACTGATTCTCAACTTTGACAGTAAGTATGAGTCTGGTTTGATTATCTGCACCTCCATTCTTGTGACAGAAATAGAGAAGTAGAAGCTAGGTAAGTAATGGATGGGTCTAGTGTTAGATTCACTGAACTTAGATTCCGAAGTGCCAGCTGGGTAGCCATGTCCATAGACAGAAGGCAATGTAACTAAAACTAGGAGGAGACTGGTGGCTAGTGCTAAAACTTTAGGAGCTTTTGGTGGGTATGGATAGTTTACCAAGGAAAAACGTGCAGAGAGGGAAAAAATGCCAAGGATAAAACCTTGGGGCAAATTAAGGGAGAAGAAAGAGGCAGGAAAGAGCAATCAGAAGTAAGACACTCAGCAAAGTATAGATAGAAGTGCTTTTAGAAGCCTGGGAAAGAGAGCAAATGTTAAGTACTCTTTGAAGCTTCTCCCTGCCAAGCTCCCCTCCTAAATACTGTAACATTTAGTTTTTGTTACTTATCACAGTGTAACTATCTGTCATTCTGTAAACCAGGAACTCCTAAAGGTCAGAGACCTTGACTAATTGTATCTTTAGTATCATAATTGTATTACTGTATCCCTAGAGCCTGAGACAACAAGAGGATTATAGTAAGTACATGAAATTTCTGTGGGAGAAACAGTTACACGGTAGTCATAAGACAAATTGAAGCAATACAGTATTGCACATAAAGCCTGGACTTGGAGTGACCAATCTGATTTCCTCCACTTAATAAGTGGGGCATCATCTAGCCACTCCTGGCCTCCATTTTCCCATCCTCTAACAATATTTGTATTCTGTTGCTGCTTACGAAGTACTTTCGTGTGTATTGTTCCATATGATTCTGTTAACAACCCCAGGACATGTAGCTTATTATCTCTATTTTAGAGATAAGGAAATGGGATATGAGAATTTGTTTGTCCAGAGTTACCTCATAAGTGTTCGGGCTAGGATTTAAACGCAGATCTTCAAATTCCCAGTTCTTGTGCTCATTCCAGCAAGGCACAGAAAGAAAAGAATGGTCATTTGAAAGGATAGACTATGGATTGAAGGAAGGTGTTTCTAGGATGGGGGAAAGGCACCAGTAGAGTGAGAAATTGTAACTGCTGATGCCAGGATGATTGATAGCGTGAGGCCTGGGAAAATGTGGGTAGTGACAGGTTTCATAGCAAAAGTGGAACGGTAAAGACATCGCCCTGGTAAAAACAACATTAGCTCCTTAAAGATGAGGGAAGGAGGAAAGGTGAAACTAGAGATTTTAAGGGAAAGAGGGAGATTGATGGCCATTGTCTGGCCATCTGGCACGTGTGATGGTGGCATAGAATCCACAAAAGATGAATAAAAAGAGATGAGCAAGAGTGACCGCTTGGCCAGAGTTTGATCATTTGAATTTGTTGTTGACTCATTTGACACAAATCTGTAATTCATGAGCTCTCTGCAGCAGCCTGAGACCAGAAAAAAGGAATGGGGAAAGTTGTCCAGAGTCAGAAGGGTGACAGGCATTGGGGATCCTAGGATGGTAGGGAGTGTTTCCATGTAATGGCTCACCATGGGAAATCTAGAACAGTGGTGAAGGTCTAGGATGGTGATTTTCAATCTGTCCCTTGGAACTGTAAGATTCCACCACAGTGCCTGGGTAAGGGGGGATGTTGGGAGCCCTCCTCTATTTTAACTAGGGTGGATTTTTATCTGTTTATTACTTACGGAGTTCCAAATAAACTCTCACAAGAAGAAAGGGTTCTTGGAGTGCCTAGGTGGCTCAGTTGGTTAAGGGTCTGACTCTTGATCTCAGCTCAGGTCTTGATCTCAGGGTCGTGAGTTCAAGCCCCACATTGGGCTCCGCTCTGGGTGTGAAGCCTACTTTAAAGAAGGAGGAGAAGGAAGAAAGGGTTCTTTTACTAAAACAAAAAGGTTTTAAAAACGCTGGCCAAAAAAGCAGGAGTGGAAGAGCTAGAAGTTTCAAAGATGACAAGGAGTGAAATTGTAGGAGTGAGGAAGTGAAGAAGCAGCTGGAGAGCACGGTTACACTGCATTCAGAGAATGGGAGAGGAAGCACAAGAACGTTACTCAGAGGACCAGTAAACTGACCCAGAATTTACCCTGGATTGTATACATTCTAAGCCCCTGGTATGTTTTTTCCTGATGTAGGTACATCCAGGAAAGAGGGTGGGGGTAGGATTGGGACCAGAATGAAATGTTCTCAATCAATGTCTGTAATAGCATTCACGAACTAGAAATTGACCTTTGTGCTGTTTTTGCTCAGAAGCTGCCAATGACGATGCTGTGACAGTTATTTGTAACATATAAACTGCCCCATTTGTTGGGTAAAAGGATCAGAAGATCCTAAAAGTTTGTATAATAAAGAATGTCTCCAGAGCAGTGGTTCTTGACTTTACATGGGTCATGGACCTTGTTGATAATCTGATAAAAACTACAGATCTCTCCCAGGCCAAAAAAATTTTAAAAATAAAAAGGTAGAATTCTATATTAAATTTCAGGGAATTCAAGGACCTCCTCCCCTCAAACTCTATCCATGGACCTCAGGTTAAGAACTCCAGATTCTTTTCCTTGACTTTTCTCTCTCAAGCCCTTACATCCAATAAATCTGTTTTCTATTTTAAATACATCCACATCTCTCCACCTCCCTGTTTCAAGTCACTGTCTCATTTATATTGTGACAATATCCTCTTAATTGATGTCCCTGCTTCCATCCTTGCCTCCCACCTCCCGCCCTACATTCTATACTCAGTACAGCAGCCAGACTGGCCCTTATAAAAAAAATTTTCATGTCACTCTATTCATGTCATGTGTTCTCTTCAAAAGCCTCCAGTGGCTTTCCTATCTCAAAATATCCTGGTGTTTAATATTTGGGGTCTTAGAGCACACAGGGTTCTACAAATTGTGGTCCTGGCTATCTCTCTTACCTCATTTACTGTCATTCTTCTTCACGCCAGCCACACCGGCCTCCTATCTGTTTTGCAAACATGTCAGGTCAGGCTCTCTCCCACTCCAGGACCTTCGTATTTGCTTTTCCACCTTAGAATACTTTTATGGATATTGGCATGGCTTGCTTCCTTACTGAAGTCTTTGCTCAGATGTCACCTCTTCCTGATCACCTTGTATATAATAGCACTTCTACTTCTGTGCCATCATTCTCTTCACCTTACCTTGCTTTTTGCTGCCGCTTCATGGCACTTATCACATCCTGACTCATCATCTCTTTTTGTCTGCTTCCACTAGAACGAAAGCTTCAGGAGAGCAAGGACTTTCTTGTATACACTGCTGTGTATCCAGCACTGAGAAGAGTGCCTGTCACACAATAGGTACTCAGTAAATATTTTTCAGATGAGTGATAGATGACATGTAGAATGTATCCTGAAAAAGGCAAGCAGGATGGTTGTGAGTCTTTATATTAGGCACCTGGCTGGGTCAGATGGTGAGTTTAAGCTCCATGTTAAGCATAAAGCTTACCTTTTAAAAAATGTGATAGTGTAAATAAAAGCACTTAGTGTAGCACCTTGTACTTGAGAAAAATATAATAGAGTATTTCCTTGGTTCAAACCATATGATTCCCTTAGCAAAAGGAGGAGCCAGAAGAGCTGGGACTGTTTTGCAATCTGTGACTCCTTGAAGTGGTACTTCCCAAGTGGACATTGTTTGATACTAAATATCTAACCTACTAAGCCTTAAGCTTCCACCTGGAAGATGATGGGAGGAGTTGCTCAGATCAGGTTATATCTGTAATTTTCCAGCTTTAGAATGTATTTCTGAGCCCCTATTCATCCATTCCTTGCCTTGCAGTCTTGAGGGAACTGCCCTGGTGGTGAGTTCTGGGGTAAATAATCTGTATTTTTGCCAAAGGGGAAACCGGCATACTCACTGCCTGGTCATCAGCAAAGGTAAACTCTTATTGTGGCCTCCTTTGATGGAATAGCGCTGTTTTTGAGTTCATGGGTAATGCTTTTCTGTGCAACAGATACAAGCAGAAGAAGGAGGTGGAGCATAGGTTGTCCGCACTGAAATCTGCTGTGGAAAGTGGTCAAGCAGATGATGAGCGTGTTCGTGAATATTACCTCCTTCACCTTCAAAGGTGGATTGGTATCAGCTTAGAAGAGATTGAGAGCATTGACCAGGAGATGAAGATCCTGAGAGAAAAAGACTCCTCAAAACAGGTAAGCCTGGTCACTGCCCATATAGCTCAAAAAGCTGTTAGAGATTTGGACGTTCTACAGGAGAGTAATCGAATTAAAATCCTTTTAAGTCTCCATAAAATCATTGTTCTTCTTAAGATCAGTGGAGAAGGCTGAAGATTCACTAGGGGTAGCCTTTTCTCTAGCTTACAGTGTTGTTTCCCAGGGATTTCTAACCTGTAGAACACTTCTAGCCATTTGTAATTTTGTGACATGCCACAGGTAGGGAGACTTCTTTAAAGTAAAAATTGGTTTTGGCCATGAGAGGTCATGACTGCCTAAGGAATGCACAGGGAGGTGGGCCTTTAAAATCTGTGTTTGACTGTAATAAACAAATGGGAAAAGGGATGGGATGGGAACTGAGAAGGAAAGTGGCACTGGAGGAGAGAAAGAAAAGTGTAGGAAGAAGATCAAAGGAAAGATCAGGAATATATTTAGGTTCGGGGAGGAATCTTAACCTTAGACAATGATGCTCTCTTACACCCTTAGATCTCCCAAGTAGGAGACACAGAAGCACATTTCCATGCTCAAAATACTGGGTGTACTGATAAAACCTGATGTAAGACAGCTTTGGCCATCTTTGAAGATCATCACTGTGTTTTGGAGCTGCTGCTTCAAAAGATTAGGCTCCTCTGCCACTTACTTTTTGGTTCAAGATACAAGCATGGATTGAGTTGAATTTATCAGCTAGTCACAAGCATTTATTTTGGCCCTCAGAGAAACCTCTTCCAAATTGGATTTGTGCTAATTATTAGCCCAGGAGCTTATGCCTCCAGGTAACATTAACCTAGTTCCTCATGTTAAACCATCAAAGAATAAACAATATTCTAAGGCCAGGAGGCCCCTTGAGCATCTCTAGATGAATGGTTTTCAAGCATTTTGAGGCTGGACTCTTCTGGATCCTCTCCTGCCCCCTTCTTTGTTGCTGTTGTTGTTGTTGTTGTTGTTGTTGTTGTTAAACACTCCCTTGTTTGGTGTTGGGATCAGCTCTGGAAGTGATGGACGTAGACCCAAGTGAACACCTTTTCTCTGATGATACTTTGTTTCAGTATGCTCCGTACAGCTGAGGTTCCCTGAAACATTGTTATAGGACACTGTATGAAAGTTACTAACACAGTCTTCCCCCCCCCCCACCCGCCCCCCTTCCATTTAGGAACACCGTCTTCTAAAGACCTGGAAGTTCTTGACAGTTAATTGCATAGTTACATTGGAAAGGGTCTTAATCATTCAACTTTAGCACTGAAGGCCAGGCTGAGGAAAGGGACTTCAAAATCACCTCGAAGGATTTATCTGGAACACGGAAAAGCCTTTGGAATGTCCTTCTTTAGAGGGGAATATTTTTTTTAATTTTTTTTTAATAATGCAAATCATTGTTTTTCAGTTTCTTTCCTTTTTTTTTCAATATATGAAGTTTATTGTCAAATTGGTTTCCATACAACACCCAGTGCTCATCCCAAAAGGTGCCCTCCTCAATACCCATCACCCACCCTCCCCTCACTCCCACCCCCCATCAACCCTCAGTTTGTTCTCAGATTTTAAGAGTCTCTTGTGCTTTGGCTCTCTCCCTCTCTAACCTCTTTTTTTTTCCTTCCCCTCCCCCATGGGTTTCTGTTAAGTTTCTCAGGATCCACATAAGAGTGAAACCATATGCTATCTGTCTTTCTCTGTATGGCTTATTTCACTTGGCATCACACTCTCCAGTTCCATCCATGTTGCTACAAAGGGCTATATTTCATTCTTTCTCATTGCCACGTAGTACTCCATTGTGTATATCAACCACAATTTCTTTATCCATTCATCAGTTGATGGACATTTAGGCTCTTTCCATAATTTGGCTATTGTTGAGAGTGCTGCTATAAACATTGGGGTACAAGTGCCCCTATGCATCAGCACTCCTGTATCCCTTGGGTAAATTCCTAGCAGTGCTATTGCTGGGTCATAGGGTAGGTCTATTTTTAATTTTTTGAGGAACTTCCACACTGTTTTCCAGAGTGGCTGCACCAATTTGCATTCCTACCAACAGTGCAAGAGGGTTCCTGTTTCTCCACATCCTCTCCAGCATCTATAGTCTCCTGATTTGTTCATTTTGGCCACTCTGACTGGCGTGAGGTGATATCTGAGTGTGGTTTTGATTTGTATTTCCCTGATAAGGAGCGATGTTGAGCATCTTTTCATGTGCCTGTTGGCCATCCGGATGTCTTCTTTAGAGAAGTGTCTATTCATGTTTTCTGCCCATTTCTTCACTGGGTTATTTGTTTTCCGGGTGTGGAGTTTGGTGAGCTCTTTATAGATTTTGGATACTAGCCCTTTGTCCGATATGTCATTTGCAAATATCTTTTCCCATTCTGTTGGTTGCCTTTTAGTTTTGTTGGTTGTTTCCTTTGCTGTGCAGAGCTTTTTATCTTCATAAGGTCCCAGTAATTCACTTTTGCTTTTAATTCCCTTGCCTTTGGGGATGTGTCAAGTAAGAGATTGCTACGGCTGAGGTCAGAGAGGTCTTTTCCTGCTTTCTCCTCTAAGGTTTTGATGGTTTCCTGTCTCACATTCAGGTCCTTTATCCATTTTGAGTTTATTTTTGTAAATGGTGTGAGAAAGTGGTCTAGTTTCAACCTTCTACATGTTGCTGTCCAGTTCTCCCAGCACCATTTGTTAAAGAGACTGTCTTTTTTCCATTGGATGTTCTTTCCTGCTTTGTCAAAGATGAGTTGGCCATACGTTTGTGGGTCTAGTTCTGGGGTTTCTATTCTATTCCATTGGTCTGTGTGTCTGTTTTTGTGCCAATACCATGCTGTCTTGATGATGACAGCTTTGTAGTAGAGGATAAAGTCTGGGATTGTGATGCCTCCTGCTTTGGTCTTCTTCAAAATTACTTTGGCTATTCGGGGCCTTTTGTGGTTCCATATGAATTTTAGAATTGCTTGTTCTAGTTTCGAGAAGAATGCTGGTGCAATTTTGATTGGGATTGCATTGAATGTGTAGATAGCTTTGGGTAGTATTGACATTTTGACAATATCTATTCTTCCAATCCATGAGCAGGGAATGTCTTTCCATTTCTTTGTATCTTCTTCAATTACCTTCATAAGCTTTCTATAGTTTTCAGCATACAGATCTTTTACATCTTTGGTTAGATTTATTCCTAGGTATTTTATGCTTCTTGGTGCAATTGTGAATGGGATCAGTTTCTTTCTTTGTCTTTCTGTTGCTTCATTGTTAGTGTATAAGAATGCAACTGATTTCTGTACATTGATTTTGTATCCTGCAACTTTGCTGAATTCATGTATCCATTCTAGCAGACTTTTGGTGGAGTCTATCGGATTTTCCATGTATAATATCATGTCATCTGCAAAAAGCGAAAGCTTGACTTCATCTTTGCCAATTTTGATGCCTTTGATTTCCTTTTGTTGTCTGATTGCTGATGCTAGAACTTCCAGCACTATGTTCAACAACAGCGGTGAGAGTGGGCATCCCTGTCGTGTTCCTGATCTCAGGGAAAAAGCTCTCAGTTTTTCCCCATTGAGGATGATGTTAGCTGTGGGCTTTTCATAAATGGCTTTTATGATCTTTAAGTATGTTCCTTCTATCCCGACTTTCTCAAGGGTTTTTATTAAGAAAGGGTGCTGGATTTTGTCAAAGGCCTTTTCTGCATTGATTGACAGGATCATATGGTTCTTCTCTTTTTTTTTGTTAATGTGATGTATCACGTTGATTGATTTGTGAATGTTGAACCAGCCCTGCATCCCAGGAATGAATCCCACTTGATCATGGTGAATAATTCTTTTTATATGCCGTTGAATTTGGTTTGCTAGTATCTTATTGAGAATTTTTGCATCCATATTCATCAGGGATGTTGGCCTGTAGTTCTCTTTTTTTACTGGGTCTCTGTCAGGTTTAGGAATCAAAGTCATACTAGCTTCATAGAATGAGTCTGGAAGTTTTCCTTCCCTTTCTATTTCTTGGAATAGCTTGAGAAGGATAGGTATTATCTCTGCTTTAAACATCTGGTAGAACTCCCCTGGGAAGCCATCTGGTCCTGGACTCTTATTTGTTGGGAGATTTTTGATAACCGATTCAATTTCTTCGCTGGTTATGGGTCTGTTCAAGCTTTCTCTTTCCTCCTGATTGAGTTTTGGAAGAGTGTGGGTGTTTAGGAATTTGTCCATTTCTTCCAGGTTGTCCAGTTTGTTGGCATATAATTTTCCATAGTATTCCCTGATAATTGTTTGTATCTCTGAGGGATTGGTTGTAATCATTCCATTTTCATTCATGATTTTATCTATTTGGGTCCTCTCCCTTTTCTTTTTGAGAAGCCTGGCTAGAGGTTTGTCAATTTTGTTTATTTTTTCAAAAAACCAACTCTTGGTTTCGTTGATCTGCTCTACAGTTTTTTTTAGATTCTATACTGTTTATTTCTGCTCTGATCTTTATTGTTTCTCTTCTTCTGCTGGGTTTCGGCTGCCTTTGCTGTTCTTCTTCTATTTCCTTTAGGTGTGCTGTTAGATTTTGTATTGGGGATTTTTCTTGTTTCTTGAGATAGGCCTGGATTGCAATGTATTTTCCTCTCAGGACTGCCTTCGCTGCGTCCCAAAGCGTTTGGATTGTTGTCTTTTCATTTTCATTTGTTTCCATATATTTTTTAATTTCTTCTCTAATTGCCTGGTTGACCCACTCATTCGTTAGTAGGGTGTTCTTTAACCTCCATGCTTTTGGAGGTTTTCCAGACTTTTTCCTGTGGTTGATTTCAAGCTTCATGGCATTGTGGTCTGAAAGTATGCATGGTATGATTTCAATTCTTGTAAACTTATGAAGGGCTGTTTTGTGACCCAGTATATGATCTATCTTGGAGAATGTTCCATGTGCACTCGAGAAGAAAGTATATTCTGTTGCTTTGGGATGCAGAGTTCTAAATATATCTGTCAAGTCCATCTGATCCAATGTATCATTCAGGGCCCTTGTTTCTTTATTGACCGTGTGTCTAGATGATCTATCCATTTCTGTAAGTGGGGTGTTAAAGTCCCCTGCAATGACCACATTCTTATCAATAAGGTTGCTTATGTTTATGAGTAATTGTTTTATATATTTGGGGGCTCCGGTATTCGGCGCATAGACATGTATAATTGTTAGCTCTTCCTGATGGATAGACCCTGTGATTATTATATAATGCCCTTCTTCATCTCTTGTTACAGCCTTTAATTTAAAGTCTAGTTTGTCTGATATAAGTATGGCTACTCCAGCTTTCTTTTGGCTTCCAGTAGCATGATAAATAGTTCTCCATCCCCTCACTCTCAATCTAAAGGTGTCCTCCGATCTAAAATGAGTCTCTTGTAGACAGCAAATAGATGGGTCTTGGTTTTTTATCCATTCTGATACCCTATGTCTTTTGGTTGGCGCACTTAATCCATTTACATTCAGTGTTATTATAGAAAGATACGGGTTTAGAGTCATTGTGATGTCTGTATGTTTTATGCTTGTAGTGATGTCTCTGGTACTTTGTCTCACAGGATCCCCCTTAGGATCTCTTGTAGGGCTGGTTTAGTGGTGACGAATTCCTTCAGTTTTTGTTTGTTTGGGAAGACCTTTATCTCTCCTTCTATTCTAAATGACAGACTTGCTGGATAAAGGATTCTCAGCTGCATATTTTTTCTGTTCAGCACATTGAAGATCTTCTGCCATTCCTTTCTGGCCTGCCAAGTTTCAGTAGAGAGATCAGTCACGAGTCTTATAGGTCTCCCTTTATATGTTAGAGCACGTTTATCTCTAGCTGCTTTCAGAATTTTCTCTTTATCCTTGTATTTTGCCAGTTTCACTATGATATGTCGTGCAGAAGATCGATTCAAGTTACGTCTGAAGGGAGTTCTCTGTGCCTCTTGGATTTCATTGCCTTTTTCTTTCCCCAGATCCGGGAAGTTCTCAGCTATGATTTCTTCAAGTACACCTTCAGCACCTTTCCCTCTCTCTTCCTCCTCTGGAATACCAATTATGCGTACATTATTTCTCTTTACTGCATCACTTAGTTCTCTAATTTTCCCCTCATACTCCTGGATTTTTTTATCTCTCTTTTTCTCAGCTTCCTCTTTTTCCATAATTTTATCTTCCAGTTCACCTATTCTCTCCTCTGCTTCTTCAGTCCGAGCTGTGGTTGTCTCCATTTTATTTTGCAGCTCATTAATAGCATTTTTTAGCTCCTCCTGGCTGTTCCTTAGTCCCTTCATCTCTGTAGCAATAGATTCTCTGCTGTCCTTTATACTCTTTTCAAGCCCAGTGATTAATTTTTGACTGTTATTCTAAATTCACTTTCTGTTATATTGTTTAAATCGTTTTTGTTCAGTTCGTTAGCTGTTGTTATTTCCCGCACGTTTTTTTGAGGGGAATTCTTCGGTTTCGTCATTTTGGATAGTCCCTGGAGTGGTGCTGGACTTCGGGGTACTTCCCCTGTGCTGTCTTGAATAACTTGCATTGGTGGGCGGGGCCGCAATCAGACCTGAGGTCTGCCCCTATCCCACCGCTGGGGCCACAGTCACACTGGTGTGTGACTTCTCTTCGCCTCTGCTAGGGGCGGGATTCACTGTGGGGTGGCGTGGCCCGTCTGGGCTACTTGCACACTGCCAGGCTTGTGGTGCTGGGGATCTGGCGTATTAGCTGGGGTGGATGGGCAAGGTGCACAGGGGCGGGAGGGGCAGGCTCAGCTCGGTTTTCCTTCGGAGATCCGCTTTGGGAGGGGCCCTGCTGCACCGGGAGGGAGTCAGACCCGCCGGAGGGATGGATCCGCAGAAGCACAGTGTTGGGTATTTGTGCGGTACAAGCAAGTTCCCTGACAGGAACTGGTTCCCTTTGGGATTTTGGCTCGGGGATGGGCGAGGGAGATGGCGC
Organism: Panthera uncia; assembly: GCF_023721935.1. Taxonomy (NCBI): domain Eukaryota; kingdom Metazoa; phylum Chordata; class Mammalia; order Carnivora; family Felidae; genus Panthera; species Panthera uncia. Next base: position 54,123,666 of record NC_064817.1, read on the forward strand.
TGGCGAGCGCCTTTGTTCCCCGCCAAGCTGAGCTCTGTCATCAGGGGCTCAGCAACTCTCCCTCCCGTTGTCCTCCAGCCCTCCTGTTCTCCGAGCAGAGCTGTTAGCTTATAACCTTCCAGATGTCAAGTCCCGCTTGCTGTCAGAACACACTCCGTCTGGCCCCTCCGCTTTTGCAAGCCAGACTCGGGGGCTCTGCTTGGCCGGCAGGTCGCCCTAGAGGGGAATATTTTAAAGCCAAATGATTTTTTACTTTTGGCGAGATGATTTCTGGGAGAACTTTCTTTTCCTCCCTTTTCAGCAAGGTACTCAGGAGAGCTAAACAGCCTCCACCATTAGTATTCTGCTGTTGTATTTTAGAGACTGATAAATAGGGAGTGGGCAACGTTTGAATCCAGGGCTTTTCAGGCACCTGAAGCCTTAAGAGCCTGTATCATGGGGTAAGCAGAATGGCAAATGTGTTTCTGATAATGAATTTCCTTTCCAGGTATCAACTTCTTACTCACCTCGTCAGGACAGGCCTCCAATGAAACCCTTCATTCTCACTCGGAACATGACCCAAGCCAAGTAGGTAGTACTAAAAAGTGGGTTGCCTTTGTAGGCACCCTGTTTTATGGTTCAGTTACAGTGCATGTTAAAAGGCCATGTCCTCATCTGTGGTGGCTGTTCTTTCATCAATGCGATGTTACCTCTAATATTTTCTATATGTCTGTCTTCATCAGACATATCACTCAAACTCAAGCTTAAAAGTAGGCTGAAAAGAAAACTAACAAAAATAAAACAGAGGAAAGGAATCTGGTGGAGAATTGTACACTTCAATTGTTTCCCATTGCCTTCAGCTACAATTTTCAAAAGGACATATTGGCCTGTTTTGGATTTAATTCTGAGTTCTTGAAAGAAGACACTCTTCCATTGGGTGGCAGGAGAATCTCCTTTCCTCTGTGTACTGTTCAGACCCACCAACTATAAATACAAAGCATCTGCTTTGTGGGACACTGGCCTCTGGGATTGCTTTCTGAGTGATGATCCTGAGCTATTTATCTTCTCATGAAAGCTCTTGACTATAATGCCCCTTCCTGGATGCTTCTTGTTACATATCCTCCAGTTTACATAGCTCCTCAGGAGATAGCTGGGCAGGGGAGCCAGGATGAAATAAACTCAGCCTTTGTCACTAAAGAGAAGAGGCTTTTTAATAGTGCTGTGCATGTTTGGTTTTCTAAATGCGGTGTGATTCTTGCAGAGTATTTGGAGCTGGTTATCCAAGCCTGGCATCTATGACAGTGAATGACTGGTATGATCAGCATCGGAAATATGGAGCATTACCAGATCAGGGCATAGCCGTGACAACACCAGGTATGAAGGGGTAGGAGGAAAGCAGTTACACTATTATTGGTCCTTACTCCCTAGCAGTTAAATTCAGACCAAGTATTATTGCCCTTTAGGAGCAGAAGGAATCTGAACAGAGATTCTAGGCAATATTTTATGTTATATATTATTAAGATAAATAGCAGATGATTTGGGAAAGATGTAGGGAGCAGCTGTATGATTCTGGAATCTTTCCAGATGTCGTGGCATAAAAACAGACTGAGCATCTAGGTAGCAAAACCAAAAATCCATGGACTGCATTTGCACCTCTGGTAATGGCAGAGTAGGTTGTATCAGGCCAATCCCTCCCACAGATAATAATTACAAACTGAAGAAAATAAAACCTCTACCTAAAGGAACTAGAGAGTGACCAAAAGCAGACATAGACTGGAGAGTAGTCAACACTTAGAAGAAGGGAATGGTACTTGGAATTTCTTGAGGACAGGGACTTTGACTTACTGTATTCTTGGTGTCCAACTCGGTAATTAGATCACAGTACATACTTGGAGTCATCTTTGGAAGGGAGAGGTGGAGAGGGGTGTCCCTATAAAGATGGAAGCAACATGGTATATTAGAAAAAGTGTGGACAGACCTGGGGTAACCAATTACTCCTGCTACTTAATAGATAGGACATCACCTAGCCCCTCTGAGCCTGTTTCTTATATCATTTGATCCTCTTAACAACCCTATGAAGCAAACATCCATATCCCCGTTTTAGGATGAGGAAATGGTGTCTGAGAACTGATGTACTCAAACGCAACATAGCTAGAAAGTGGCCAGGCTAGGATTTGAATTCAGGTCTTAAAACACCCAGTTCCAGTGCTATTTCCACTATAGCACAGAGAAGAGAAGAGAAGAGAAGAGAAGAGAAGAGAAGAGAAGAGAAGTCATGAGAAGTCATTTGAAAGGGTTTCCTGTTTCTTACATCTTCTCACCCACTGGCAGTCTGCAGTTACTGTGATGTGGGGGTAGGTGAAACTTGGATAGAAACTTAGAGCCTTACTGGTTGAGGAATGAGAGAAATGACTTCAAGGTGACCATAGCAACTGAAAAATGAGATGATATCTCATAAAGGAAAGAACCTCAGAGGAGGAGCCCTGATTCTCTGTATAAACCTTGCCCAAATCTCAGGCTGACACCTAAGCTATGTGTGCCCAGGATAGATTCCAAGCACTCTAGATAAGGCTAAAGTAACAATGCAGGATTCAACTGCTGCCCAGTGCAGAGGAAATAGAATTTGGAATTTTGGTTCTAGACAAATGAAGTGCCTGCTAAAATGAAACAGAACTCAGAATCTCTACAACATACCATTCATAAAGTCTGGGATTTAATTCCAAACTATTATACATAGAGAGAAACAGGAAAATGGGACTTCTGCTCAAGAGGAAAAGCAATCAGTGGAGACAAACCCCAGATGACACAGATGTTGAAATTAGCAGACAGGGACTTTAAAGCAGCTTATTTACATGTTCAAGGACAGAGGGGGAAATATGCTTGTAATAAGTGAGAAGATAAGAAGTCTTAGTAGATAATATCTATTATCCACTAACTTTGTATTTACAAACAGTACCTGCTACCCAGAGACAAGTATTAATGTAGCCCATATGGACTCTTGAACCGTCTTGAGATTACAACATACATGCTCCTAAATCATTGTGGTTGGACTTTCAAGTATCCTAACTTGTTCCTGGACATGTAACATGTTGATAAACCTCTCAAGTTTTAGCAACATATAGAAACATCTCCAATCAAAAACACTTCACAAGTTCTACTTTGTGTCAGCCATTGCTGACATTCTGTCCCTAGAGAATACAGTGATATCTAGTGTGTTGCAAGCTTTCAAGATAGCCTAACTTTAAAAAGTTGGTCCATTTAGTTGTATCCAATGGATGTAGATTTGTCTCCTAGTTCACTTTGTGTCAGGAGCTAAAACTGTGAACCTAACTTTCTGTTATTGGTGAGTAATAACCAAAAATAAAGATTTTATTTTCATGCTCAAAAAAAGAAAAGAAAGGAAAGAACTCTCAGTGGAGAAGTGCGAACTATCCACAAATTCTGAAACTGAAAAATACAATATCTGAAGTTTACAAACATTGGATAAGCTTAATAGCAAATTGGCAGTGACAGAAGAAAGTGTCAGTGAATTTGACAATAGATTAATTCCAATTAGTCTGACAAACAACAAATTGGGGGGGAAAAAAGGTGAACAGAGCCTCTGTGACCTGTGGAACAAGGTTAAAAGGTCCACGATATGTACAGTTGAAATACCATTAGGAAAGGAGTGAGACAGAGAAGGGGCCAGGAAAAAAATTTTTTGAAGAAATGATGGCTGAAATGTTCCCTAAATCAATGAAACACAAATTTACAGATTCAGAAATTGTATCAAGCCGCAAGCAAGTTAAATACAAAGAAAGACACACATAGGCACATCATTGTCAAACGGCTGAAAACCAAAGGAAAAGAGAAAACCTTGAAAGCATCCAGGGATAAAGTACACATTACATTTAGAAGAACAACAATGGGAGTTGTTTCTGACTTCCCATTAGAAAGCAGTGGGAGCCAGAGACAGTGGAGCAACATCTGTAAAGTTTTGGGGGAAGAGGAAGATATGTCACTCCAGAATTTTATACCCAGTGAAAATATACATCAATATGAAGGCATAATGCATTTTCAGATAAGGCTGAAGGAATTCTTCACCAGGAAACTGGCATTATGAAAAATTCTGAAGGAAGTTCTTTAGGCTAAAGAGAATGATACCAGATGGAAACTTGGATATTCAAGGAATAAGGTGAAGCAGAAATGGTAATTATGTGGGTAAATACAAAGGACTATCTCCCTCCCAACTTTTTGAAAGGGCTTTTTGAAAAAAGACTTCCTTAAGGCAAAAATTATAATAGCGTCCTGTGGGGATTATAATGTATGTAGATGGAATACATATGGCTATAGCAAAAAGAACAGAGTAAATGCGATCTTGTTTTGTGAGATTCTTCTGTTTTATGTGAAGTGGTACATATTATCTATTGCTGTGTAACAGGTTACTGCAAAATGTAGCAACTTAATAAACATTTATTGTCTCACATATTTTCTGAGGGTGAGGCATCCAGGATCAACTTTACTGGGTGACTTTGACTTAGGATCTCTTGAGGTTGCAGTCAGGGTGTCAGCTGACACGTAAGCTATACAGTCTTGTATAGCTGGACTGAGGCGGGAGGATCTGCTTCCCACTCGTGGACTCATCATTCATGTGGCTATTGGCAGGAGGCCTCCCCTTGTGGGTCTCTCTCTGAGGTTGCTCACAGCTAAGAGCTTCCTTTCCCCAAAGCAAATGATCTGAGTGAGAATGACCAGGACAGAAGCCTGAGTATCTTATATAACCTAACATTGGAAGTGACATACCATGACTTCTGCCATATTCTGGGGGTCACAAAGTATGGGAGGGGACTACAGAAAAGCGTGAATACCAGAAGGCTGAGACAGATAGAGTCCATCTTTGAGGCTGTCTCTGACATGGTTCGGTATTAACTCCAAGTACACTGGGAAGTTAGGAAGGAATATTGTATTACCTAGAGCAGCCACTTAAAAAATAATGGATCAAGAGAATGAGAAGACAAGACACAGACTGGCAGAAAATATTTGCAAAAGACAAATCTGATAAAAGACTCTTCTCCAAAACATACAAAGAATTCTTAAAACTCAACAATAAGGAAACAAATACCCAATTAAAAAATAGGCAGAAGACCTGAATAGACATCTCACCAGAGAAGATCTACAGAGGACAAATAAGTATATGAAAAGAAGCTCAACATCATATGTCATTAGGGCATTGCAAATTAAAACAACAGTGATACCACTACACCCCTAGAAGAATGGCCAAAATCCAAAACACTGACAACACCAAAAGCTGACATGGGTATGGAACAACGGGGACTTATTCACTACTGATGAGGATGCCAAGTGGTACAGCCACCTGGGAAGACCATTTCTTACAAAACTTAAACATGTTCTTACCAGACAATCCAGCAATCCTGTTCCTTGGTATTTACCCAAATGAGTTGAAAATTTAGGTCTACATAAAACCCTGCACACAAGTGGTTATGGCAGCTTTATTCATAATTGCCAAACTTGGAAGCAACCAAGATGTCCTCAGTAGCTTGAAAGGATAAAGTGTGGTACATCCAGACAATAGAATAGTATTCATTGCTACAAAAAAAAATGAGCTTATCAAGCCGTAGAAAGACTTGGAAAAATCTTAAATAACATATTACTAAGTGAAAGAAGCTGGTCTGAAAAGGCTACATGCTAATCCAATTCCAACTATATGACTTTCTGGAAAAGGCAAAACTGGAGAGATAGTAAAAGGATCAGTGGTTGCCGGGAGTTAGAGGAGGAAGGATGAACAGGTGGAGCACAGAGGATTTTTAGGGCAGTGAAACTATTGCTTGTATACTAGTGAGTACATGTCATTGTATACATTTTTCCAAACCCACAGAAGGTACAACACCAAGAATGAACTCTAACATAAATTATGGACTTTGGATGATACTGATGTGTCTGTGTAGATTTGCTGATTGTAACAAGTATTTCACTCTGGTGCAAGATGCTGATAGTGGGGGAAGCTATGCCTCTGTGGGGGCAGGAAGTATATGGCAACACTGTGTATTGTTTGTTTTTAAAAATAATGCAGATAGACAAAGCTATAAAGTCAGTGGAGAAATTAAAAGAGAAGAAAGCAAAAAAGAAAAAATAGAGAAACAAACAAGAAAAATAGATACGGTGAACAGAAAACCAATAGCAGAATAATAGATCCCATTCCAGTCATATCAGTAATTATTCTTACTTTAAATGGAATAAACCTCCAAATTAGAAATCAGAAATTGATTTCAGATTCAGCCACATGCTGTCTACAAGAGATGCATTTGATTTTATTAAATGTTTATTTATTTTGAGAGAGCAAGAGTGAGCACATGTGGGGGAGGGGTAAAGAGAGAGGGAGAGAGAGAATCCCAAGCAGGCTCTGCACTGTCAGCACAGAGCCCGACACAGGGCTTGGTCTCACAGTTTGTGAGATCACAGATCATCAGATCATGACCTGAGCTGAAATCAAGAGTCAGACAATCAACCAACTGAGCCACCCTGGCACCTCAAGAGATGCATTTTAAATGTAAAGGCACAGATTGGTTAAAAGTGAAAAGATGAAAAAGAATATACCATACTGACAGTAAACATAAGAAAGCTGTAGTAGCTACAGTAAAGTCAGATAAAGTAGACTTCAAGACAAAAGGTGTTACTGGATGTAAACAAGAGCATTTCATACCAATAAAAGGGGAAATTTATCAGGAAGATCTAGCAGTAATAAACATCTTCATGTCTAATAACAGGCTTTAAATTACAAGAATTAAAAATTGTCAGACCAAAATGGAGAAATAGACAAATCTACACTCATAGTTGGAGATTTTAATACTTCTCTGTAACTAATTGAAAGAATTACTAGACAGAAAATCAGTAAGGATGTAGATGATCTGGACAACACTAGCAGCCACCTTAACCTGTTTTATATTTACAGAACAATAAATCCAACAATTGCAAAATACACCATTTTTCAAATGCACATGGTACATTCACCAAGAGAGATGATATTCTGGGCCATCAAATAAGTCTCAATATGTTTTAAGGATTGAAATCACACTAAATATGTTCTCTGACACAATGGAATTATCAATAACAATATACCTAGGAAGTCTTCAAATATTTTTAGACTATAGTTGTTTTTTTTCTTAATTTATATCCAAGTTAGCATATAGTGCAACAATGATTTCAGGAGTGGATTCCTTAATGCCCCTTGCCCATTTAGCCCATCCCCCCTCCCGCAACTCCTTCAGCAACTCTCTGTTTCTTTATATTTAATATATATAAATTATAAAATATAAATCTATATTTAATGTGTATATATATCTTAAGGTCTTATATATATCTTATATATATTTGTATATATATATAAACAAAAAGTAATGTTTTTATATTATTTTTGCTTCCCTTATGTTCATCTGTTTTGTATCTTAAATTCCTCATATGAGTGAAGTCATATATTTGTCTTTCTCTGACTAATTTCACTTAGTATAATACTCTCTAGTTCCATCCACGTAGTTGCAAATGGCAAGATTTCATTCTTTTTGATTGCTGAGTAGTATTCCATTATATTATATATACCACATCTTCTTTATCCATTCATCCATCGATGGACATTTGGGCTCTTTCCATATTTTGGCTATTGTCAATAGCGCTGCTATAAACATTGGGGTGCATGTGCCCCTTTGAATCCACACACCTGTATCCCTTGGATAAATACCTAGTAGTGCAATTGCTGGGTCGTAGGGTAGTTCTGTTTTTAATTTTTTGAGGAACCTCCATACTGTTTTCCAGAGTGGCTGCACCAATTTGCATTCCCAAGAATATAGGTTTTTTTTTTTAATGCTTATTTTATTTTTGAGAAAGTGAGCATGATGTGGGAGGGGCAGAGAGGGGGGACAGAGGATCCAAAGTGGGCTCTGTGCTGACAGCAGAGAGCCTGGTGTGGGGCTCAAACCCACAAACCGCAAGATCATGACCCGAGCCAAAGTCAGACACTTAACAGACTGAGCCACCCAGGCACCCTCCAAATATTTTTTTTAATATTTATTCATTTTTGAGAGAGAGACGGACAGCATGAGCAGGGGAGGGGCAGAGAGAGACAGGGAGACACAGAATCCAAAGTAGGTTCCAGGCTCTGAGCTGTCAGCACAGAGCCCAACACGGGGCTCAAACTCACAAACTGTGTGTGAGATCATGACCTGAGCTGAAGTTGGATGCTTAACCGACTGAGTCACCCTGGCGCCCCTCCAAATACTTTTTTGTAATTTTTTTATGTTTATTTTTGAGAGAGAGAGAAACAGAGCATGAGTGGGGGAGAGGCAGAGAGAGAGGGAGACACAGAATCTGAAGCAGGCTCCAGGCTCTGAGCTGTCAGCACAGAGCCCAAAGTGGAGCTCGAACTCACAAACTGAGATCATGACCTGAGCCGAAGTCGGAAGCTCAGCTGACTGAGACCACCCAGGTGCCCCTACCCCTCCAAATATTTTTAAGTTAAAAAGCATGCTTCTACATAACTCATGGGTCAAAAAAGAAATCACAAAGAAAGTGAGAAAATACTTTTAACTGAGTAACAATAAAAATACATTACAATTTGTGGCATACGACTAAAGCAGTGCTGAGTGGGAAATGTAGAACTTTCAGTGCTTATGTTAGGAAAAAGAGAAAGATAAAATTAATCACTTATGGTTCTACATTAAGAAATTGGGAAAAACAAGAACAAAAGAAACCCAAAGTAATTTTTTTTCAACGTTTTTTTATTTATTTTTGGGACAGAGAGAGACAGACAGAGCATGAATGGGGGAGGGGCAGAGAGAGGGAGACACAGAATCGGAAACAGGCTCCGGGCTCCGAGCCATCAGCCCAGAGCCCGACGCGGGGCTCGAACTCACGGACCGCGAGATCGTGACCTGGCTGAAGTCGGACGCTTAACCGACTGCGCCACCCAGGCGCCCCAAGAAACCCAAAGTAAATAGAGGAAAAGAAAAAATAAAGACGTGGAGAATCTAGAGGTGGTGGTGGTGATGCACAAAGGTCGCCCGTATGTGTACCCTCATGGCCTGGCGGTTTTGCTCATAGGTACATACCTGAGAGTAATGAGACCGTATGTCCTCAAAAGGCTTGTGCAAGAATGTTTATAGCAGCATTATTTGTGATACCCCAAGCTGGATACTTCCCAAATGCCTTTACATAATAGAATGGATAAAGAAATTCTGGTGTGTTCACATAACAAACTATTGTTTAGCAAAAATTAAACTAACTCTAGTTTTTGAGGTATCAGTGGCAAATATAGCAGAATTTTGCAAATGTAATTATGAGTGAGACAAGCCGGACACAAAACAGGATATACTATAGGATTCCATTCATATAAAGTACACAGGCTGGTGAAACTTGTATATGCTGGTCAAAGGCCAGCATAATGTTTACCCTTAGTGGGGGATCATGAGTGGAATTGGACCTAAGGGGGACTTCTGTGGAGTTAGTGTTTGCATCTAATCTGAGTACCGATTACATGGATGTGTTCAGATGTGAAGATTTTTTGGGCAATGCTATGTTTGTGTCTATGTGTACATGTATGTTTCAATAATAACACACCAAAAAACCTCATGAGCAACATTTTCAATAAACCAAGAGACAGCACATCCCCATGAACTTCACAAGAAAAACAGTAAGGGCAAGTCACTCATAACCACAAGATGAGCATGTGATTGGCATCTGTGTAGGAGAAATCAGGAAGCATTGACAGATCATCTGAAAGAGCTGACAAACAGCAGAATCCCCAAACAGCAAACAGGTACTCACTAAGCATGTGGCAGTCCAGTTTAAGGACAGCAGTTGAAATGGGAGGGGTTTTTCACTCCAACAAAAACTGGGTAAATACAAAGGACCAGAGGGTCCAAAAGATATGGAGAAGTCTAATCTTCCATGAACTCTTGAAAATGACCCAGCAGATCTTGCTTCCAAGACAAGATGCCACACTAAGGAGAAATTGCTGACAGTAACATTGAAACTGAGTAGAACAGGGACCATAAAGAAGGAAAGAGAGGGGCACCTGGGTGGCTCAGTAGGTTAAGCGTCCAACTTCAGCTCAGGTCATGATCTCACGGATTCTGAGTTTGAGCCCCGTGTCGGGCTCTGTGCTGACAGCTCAGGGCCTGGAGCCTGCTTCAGATTCTGTGTGTGTGTGTGTGTGTGTGTGTGTGTGTGTGTGTGTCTGCCTGCCCTCCCCTCCCCCACTCACACTCTATCTCTCAAAAATAAACAAACATTAAAAAAATTTTTTAAAAAAGAAAGAGAAGGGTCAGATGAAAGTGGGAGAGAGGACTGGAGCCAAGAACTCCAATGAAGCAAGAGTCATCTTATCTCTTTAACGTACATACAAATAGCAGAAAGGGAGCCTCTGTGAAGTGAGAAAAGCTACCCTGAACCATACTTTCTGAAAGTTCAGGAAAGCTTATTACACGTAAGAATGAACAACAGATGGTGGTGATGGTTGCACAGCTCTGAATATCCTCAAACCACTGAACTGTACACTTTAAATGGCTGAGGTTTATGGTATGTGAAATCTATCTCAATAAAGCTGTAAAAAATTTGAACACAAAATTATCAAGGTCAGATCCCACACAAAATTATTATAAAGGTGGGGGGGGGGAATCAAAAGCATTCCAGAAAGACACTCAAAAAAACAACAAATCTAAAATATATGCTGTTTTTAAAATTTTAATATATTTTTACCGCTAAAAAATACATACTGTTTGAAAATTAGTTGGAAGGCATTAGGAAAACTGTATAAGACATAGGAGAACCATACAAATCAGGATTCATAAAACACAGAAATGCGGTGACAACTTGGGAGACGTAAGAATTATTTCAGAAGTAAAAGCTAGACCGGAAACAAGAATGGGTGAACAAACCAGAAAATGCCTTACTAAGGTAAAAAAATGTTTTACATAAAAAAGAAAGATAAACAGGACTGGGGGTGGGAGGAAAGTGGCCAGTGTTAAAGATAGCAGAGGAGACCTGGCTTATGGGTAATAGGATTATCTACAGAAGAAAACCAAAGCAAGGAGAAAGAATAAATGCCAAAAACTAATGTTAAGGAAGCTTTCCTGGTGGTAAAAAAAAAAAAAAAAAAAAAAAAGATACAATTTGATAAAGCACACCGTGTACCTGAGACTGACAAGAAGACATGTTATAATAAAATTACTAGACTTTAAAGAAGAGGAAAAAATGCCTTAGACATTTCAGCAAAAATAGCCTGTGATTTTAAACTCTTGTGACACCAGCGCTTTTATGCCAGAATAAAATGGAGTAACATATATTTAACATACTCAAGGGGAAGAATATGAGCCAAGGACACTATATCAGGTAAAACTGTTAGGTATAAAGGGTACAGACATTTATCAACATAGAGGAGCTCAGGAAATACTTACTGTTCCCAGGATCCCTTCCTAAGGAATTTACTAGAGAATGAGCTTCAGATAGCCAAAATGATGAGAAAGACCTTAACTAAGTACTGGTGGTGAGCACTAGTTACTTGTAGAACCAAGACTAAATAGGGGTTAACAGGGAGACAGTAGAGTATGTAATGTTTATATGTTCAGTTCTCAGATAATGTAGATACAGTACAACTATTTTTTTAAATGGAGAATTGGGGAAAGCATATGCAAAAAACAATGAACTGTTCTCAGCAATTACATTGGTGACAACGTTAGTGTTATTCTAAGACTGTGTGTGAAATAATGTAATTATGAGATAGTCTAATTCTATCATCTTCTGTCTTTGAAAAGTAAGACTTTTAGTGTGGAAGAACACAGATGAAATTCAAAATTTCCTTAAGTTAAAAATAAAGTACTGAATAGGAGCTCATGAGAAATTTTATTTATAAGTAAATACATGCATACAGCTTGTGGTCTTGAAATACCATTCCCATTAAAAGAAACCATGATGTCTTAGAGAAATAGCTAATTCCAAGTCTGGGGCAGGAAATGTACAAGATGAGCTGGAAACATCTTGTTAGAAAGATAGGGAAGAGGGGCGCCTGGGTGGCTCAGTCGGTTAAGTATCTGACTCTTGATTTCAGCTCCAGTTGCGATCTCACAGTTCGTTTGTGAGTTCAGGCTCTGTGCCGATGGTGGGGAGCCTGCTTGGGAATTTCTCTCTCTCCCTCTCTGCCTTTTCTCCCTACTGCCTCTAAATACATACACACACGCATGCATACATACGTACATACGTACATACATCCTTAAAAAAAAGACAGGGAAGACATTTTTTTTTAATATATGAAATTTATTGTCAAATTGGTTTCCATACAACACCCAGTGCTCATCCCAAAAGGTGCCCTCCTCAATACCCATCACCCACCATCCCCTCCCTCCCACCCCCCATCAACCCTCAGTTTGTTCTCAGTTTTTAAGAGTCTCTTATGCTTTGGCTCTCTCCCACTCTAACCTCTTTTTTTTTTTTCCTTCCCCTCCCCCATGGGTTTCTGTTAAGTTTCTCAGGATCCACATAAGAGTGAAACCATATGCTATCTGTCTTTCTCTGTATGGCTTATTTCACTTAGCATCACACTCTCCATTTCCATCCACGTTGCTACAAAAGGCCATATTTCATTCTTTCTCATTGCCACGTAGTATTCCATTGTGTACATAAACCACAATTTCTTTATCCATTCATCAGTTGATGGACATTTAGGCTCTTTCCATAATTTGGCTATTGTTGGGAGTGCTGCTATAAACATTGGGGTACAAGTGCCCCTATGCATCAATACTCCTGTATCCCTTGGGTAAATTCCTAGCAGTGCTATTGCTGGGTCATAGGGTAGGTCTATTTTTAATTTTCTGAGGAACCTCCACACTGCTTTCCAGAGCGGCTGCACCAATTTGAATTCCCACCAAGAGTGTAAGAGGGTTCCCGTTTCTCCACATCCTCTCCAGCATCTATAGTCTCCTGATTTGTTCATTTTGGCCACTCTGACTGGCGTGAGGTGATATCTGAGTGTGGTTTTGATTTGTATTTCCCTGATAAGGAGCGATGTTGAACATCTTTTCATGTGCCTGTTGGCCATCCGGATGTCTTCTTTAGAGAAGTGTCTATTCATGTTTTCTGCCCATTTCTTCACTGGGTTATTTGTTTTTCGGGTGTGGAGTTTGGTGAGCTCTTTATAGATTTTGGATACTAGCCCTTTGTCCGATATGTCATTTGCAAATATCTTTTCCCATTCCGTTGGTTGCCTTTTAGTTTTGTTGGTTGTTTCCTTTGCTGTGCAGAAGCTTTTTATCTTCATAAGGTCCCAGTAATTCACTTTTGCTTTTAATTCCCTTGCCTTTGGGAATGTGTCAAGTAAGAGATTGCTACGGCTGAGGTCAGAGAGGTCTTTTCCTGCTTCCTCCTCTAAGGTTTTGATGGTTTCCTGTCTCACATTCAGGTCCTTTATCCATTTTGAGTTTATTTTTGTAAATGGTGTGAGAAAGTGGTCTAGTTTCAACCTTCTGCATGTTGCTGTCCAGTTCTCCCAGCACCATTTGTTAAAGAGACTGTCTTTTTTCCATTGGATGTTCATTCCTGCTTTGTCAAAGATGAGTTGGCCATACGTTTGTGGGTCTAGTTCCGGGGTTTCTATTCTATTCCATTGGTCTGTGTGTCTGTTTTTGTGCCAATACCATGCTGTCTTGATGATTACAGCTTTGTAGTAGAGGCTAAAGTCTGGGATTGTGCTGCCTCCTGCTTTGGTCTTCTTCTTCAAAATTACTTTGGCTATTCGGGGCCTTTTGTGGTTCCATATGAATTTTAGGATTGCTTGTTCTAGTTTCGAGAAGAATGCTGGTGCAATTTTGATTGGGATTGCATTGAATGTGTAGATAGCTTTGGGTAGTATTGACATTTTGACAATATTTATTCTTCCAATCCGTGAGCAGGGAATGTTTTTCCATTTCTTTATATCTTCAATTTCCTTCATAAGCTTTCTGTAGTTTTCAGCATACAGATCTTTTACATCTTTGGTTAGATTTATTCCTAGGTATTTTATGCTTTTTGGTGCAATTGTGAATGGGATCCGTTTCTTATTTGTCTTTCTGTTGCTTCATTATTAGTGTATAAGAATGCAACTGATTTCTGTACGTTGATTTTGTATCCTGCAACTTTGCTGAATTCATGTATGAGTTCTAGCAGACTTTTGGTGGAGTCTGTCGGATTTTCCATGTATAATATCATGTCATCTACAAAAAGTGAAAGCTTAACTTCATCTTTGCCAATTTTGATGCCTTTGATTTCCTTTTGTTGTCTGATTGCTGATGCTAGAACTTCCAACACTATGTTAAACAACAGCGTTAAGAGTGGACATCCCTGTCGTGTTCCTGATCTCAGGGAAAAAGCTCTCAGTTTTTCCCCATTGAGGATGATGTTAGCTGTGGGCTTTTCATAAATGGCTTTTGTGATCTTTAAGTATGTTCCTTCTATCCCAACTTTCTTGAGGGTTTTTATTAAGAAAGGTTGCTGAACTTTGTCAAAGGCCTTTTCTGCATCGATTGACAGGATCATATGATTCTTATCTTTTCTTTTATTAATGTGATGTGTCACGTTGATTGATTGCGAATGTTGAACCAGCCCTGCATCCCAGGAATGAATCCCACTTGATCATGGTGAATCATTCTTTTTATATGCTGTTGAATTCGATTTGCTAGTATCTTACTGAGAATTTTTGCATCCATATTCATCAGGGATATTGGCCTGTAGTTCTCTTTTTTTACTGGGTCTCTGTCTGGTTTAGGAATCAAAGTCATACTGGCTTCATAGAATGAGTCTGGAAGTTTCCTTCCCTTTCTATTTCTTGGAATAGCTTGAGAAGGATAGGTATTATCTCTGCTTTAAACATCTGGTAGAACTCCCCTGGGAAGCCATCTGGTCCTGGACTCTTATTTGTTGGGAGATTTTTGATGACTGATTCAATTTCTTCGCTGGTTATGGGTCTGTTCAAGCTTTCTATTTCCTCCTGATTGAGTTTTGGAAGTGTGTGGGTGTTAGGAATTTGTCCATTTCTTCCAGGTTGTCCAGTTTGTTGGCATATAATTTTTCATAGTATTCCCTGATAATTGCTTGTATTTCTGAGGGATTGGTTGTAATCATTCCATTTTCATTCATGATTTTATCTATTTGGGTCATCTCCCTTTTCTTTTTGAGAAGCCTGGCTAGAGGTTTATCAATTTTGTTTATTTTTTCAAAAAACCAACTCTTGGTTTCATTGATCTGCTCTACAGTTTTTTTAGATTCTATATTGTTTATTTCTGCTCTGATCTTTATTA
Source organism: Panthera uncia (assembly GCF_023721935.1). Lineage (NCBI taxonomy): Eukaryota > Metazoa > Chordata > Mammalia > Carnivora > Felidae > Panthera > Panthera uncia. The sequence goes on from NC_064817.1 coordinate 54,138,959, forward strand.
TTTCTCTTCTTCTGCTGGATTTAGGCTGTCTTTGCTGTTCTGCTTCTATTTCCTTTAGGTGTGCTGTTAGATTTTGTATTGGGGATTTTTCTTGTTTCTTGAGATAGGCCTGGATTGCAGTGTATTTTCCTCTCAGGACTGCCTTCGCTGCATCCCAAAGCTTTTGGTTTGTTGTCTTTTCATTTTCATTTGTTTCCATATATTTTTTAATTTCTTCTCTAATTGTCTGGTTGACCCACTCATTCGTTAGTAGGGTGTTCTTTAACCTCCATGCTTTTGGAGGTTTTCCAGACTTTTTCCTGTGGTTGATTTCAAGCTTCATGGCATTGTGGTCTGAAAGTATGCATGGTATGATTTCAATTCTTGTAAACTTATGAAGGGCTGTTTTGTGACCCAGTATATGATCTATCTTGGAGAATGTTCCATGTGCACTCGAGAAGAAAGTATATTCTGTTTCTTTGGGATGCAGCGTTCTAAATAGATCTGTCAAGTCCATCTGATCCAATGTATCATTCAGGGCCCTTGTTTCTTTATTGACCGTGTGTCTAGATGATCTATCCATTTCTGTAAGTGGGGTGTTAAAGTCCCCTGCAATGACCACATTCTTATCAATAAGGTTGCTTATGTTTATGAGTAATTGTTTTATATATTTGGGGGCTCCGGTATTCGGCGCATAGACATGTATAATTGTTAGCTCTTCCTGATGGATAGACCCTGTGATTATTATATAATGCCCTTCTTCATCTCTTGTTACAGCCTTTAATTTAAAGTCTAGTTTGTCTGATATAAGTATGGCTACTCCAGCTTTCTTTTGGCTTCCAGTAGCATGATAAATACTTCTCCATCCCCTCACTCTCAATCTAAAGGTGTCCTCAGATCTAAAATGAGTCTCTTGTAGACAGCAAATAGATGGGTCTTGGTTTTTTATCCATTCTGATACCCTATGTCTTTTGGTTGGCGCATTTAATCCATTTACATTCAGTGTTATTATAGAAAGATACGGGTTTAGAGTCATTGTGATGTCTGTATGTTTTATGCTTGTAGTGATGTCTCTGGTACTTTGTCTCACAGGATCCCCCTTAGGATCTCTTGTAGGGCTGGTTTAGTGGTGACGAATTCCTTCAGTTTTTGTTTGTTTGGGAAGACCTTTATCTCTCCTTCTATTCTAAATGACAGACTTGCTGGATAAAGGATTCTCGGCTGCATATTTTTTCTGTTTAGCACACTGAAGATCTCGTGCCAATCCTTTCTGGCCTGCCAAGTTTCAAAAGAGAGATCAGTCACGGGTCTTATAGGCCTCCCTTTATATGTGAGGGCACGTTTATCCCTTGCTGCTTTCAGAATTTTCTCTTTATCCTTGTATTTTGCCAGTTTCACTATGATATGTCGTGCAGAAGATCGATTCAAGTTACGTCTGAAGGGAGTTCTCTGTGCCTCTTGGATTTCAATGCCTTTTTCCTTCCCCAGTTCAGGGAAGTTCTCAGCTATAATTTCTTCAAGTAACCCTTCAGCACCTTTCCCTCTCTCTTCCTCCTCTGGGATACCAATTATGCGTATATTATTTCTTTTCAGTGTATCACTTAGTTCTCTAATTTTCCCCTCATACTCCTGGATTTTTTTACCTCTCTTTCTCTCAGCTTCCTCTTTTTCCATAACTTTATCTTCTAATTCACCTATTCTCTCCTCTGCCTCTTCAATCCGAGCTGTCGTCGTTTCCATTTTGTTTTGGATTTCATTTAAAGCACTTTTCAGCTCCTCGTGACTGTTCCTTAGTCCCTTGATCTCTGTAGCAAGAGATTCTCTGCTGTCCTGTATACTGTTTTCAAGCCCAGCGATTAATTTTATGACTATTATTCTAAATTCACTTTCTGTTATATTATTTAAATCCTTTTTGATCAGTTCATTAGCTGTTGTTATTTCCTGGAGATTCTTCTGAGGGGAATTCTTCTGTTTGGTGATTTTGGATAGTCCCTGGAGTGGTGAGGACCTGCAGGGCACTTCCCCTGTGCTGTGGTGTATAACTGGAGTTGGTGGGCGGGGCCGCAGTCCGACCTGATATCTGCCCCCAGCCCACCACTGGGGCCACAGTCAGACTGGTGTGTGCCTTCTCTTCCCCTCTCCTAGGGGCAGGATTCACTCTGGGGTGGCGTGGCCCGTCTGGGATACTTGCACACTGCCAGGCTTGTGGTGCTGGGGATCTGGCCTATTAGCTGGGGTGGGTAGGCAAGGTGCACGGCGGCAGGAGGGGCAGGCTTAGCTCGCTTCTCCTTAGGTGATCCACTTCAGGAGGGGCCCTGTGGCAGCGGGAGGGAGTCAGATCCGCTGCCAGAGGTTTGGCTCTGAAGAAGCCCAGAGTTGGGTGTTTGCGCAGAGCGAGCAAGTTCCCTGGCAGGAACTGGTTCCCTTTGGGATTTTGGCTGGGGGATGGGCGGGGGAGATGGCGCTGGCGCCTTTGTTCCCCGCCAAGCTGAGCTCTGCCGTCCGGGGGCTCAGCAGCTCTCCCTCCCTTTGTCCTCCAGCCTTCCCGCTTTCTGAGCAGAGCTGTTAACTTATGACCTCCCAGACGCTAAGTCACGCTTGCTGTCGGAACACAGTCCGTCTGGCCCCTCCGCTTTTGCCAGCCAGACTCGGGGGCTCTGCTTGGCCGGCGAGCTGCCCCTCCGCCCCGGCTCCCTCCTGCCAGTCTGTGGAGCGTGCACCACCTCGCCGCCCTTCCTACCCTCCTCCGTGGGCCTCTCCTCTGCGCTTGGCTCCGGAGACTCTGTTCTGCTAATCCTCTGGCGGTTTTCTGGGTTATTTAGGCAGGTGTAGGTGGAATCTAAGTGATCAGCAGGACGCGCGGTGAGCCCAGCGTCCTCCTACGCCGCCATCTTCCCTCCGAGTCCAGGGAAGACATTTTGAAAGACAACTAGGCTCCTATCAAAAGGACTCAGAAGCCAATTTGAAAGTTTCCACTAGCCAGAGACAGTTTGGCTTCAAAAAGGGTAATTGTCAGTAGCAACAAGCATATCCAGGGCACAAATTTGGATTTCTAATATCATTCTCTATTTTTAAAAAATCGGAGCCCGGGCGCTTGGGTGGCTCAGTCGGTTAGGCGTCCGACTTTGGCTCAGGTCCCAAGGTCAGTGAGTTCGAGCCCCGCGTTGGGCTCTGTGCTGACAGCTCAGAGCCTGGAGCCTGTTTCAGATTCTGTGTCTCCCTCTCTCTCTGCCCCTCCCCTGTTTATGCTCTGTCTCTCTCTGTCTCAAAAATAAATAAATGTTAAAAAAAAGTTTAAAAAACCAGAGCCCATTAGAGAAATGGCTGCTTCTAGGCTGAGGCAGAGAATAAACAAGATGACCCCGAAGAATCTTTTAGTACTAGAAAGTGAAGAAGGACTCAAAAAACAAAACAATTTAAGTATGTTAATGGACTCAAGGGCCGGCTGAAAGAACTCTTGCTGGCTAAAACTGGAAGAATTTGAGCGGGAAAATAACAGTATTGGATTACAAAAAATATATATAAATATGCATAAGTCTATAACAATAGAAATAAATGATGACATAAATAAATGGAGAAGAGACAGGAAAGTGCTACATAATTTGTGTATATACTCCTGTCTCAAAGACATGGAGCACAACTCCCTCTCCCCTTTAAGTGTGGGCTGTTTAGTGACTTCCAAAGACTACAGTGTGGAAGGGGACGGAGAGACTTCACAGTTAGGAACCTTACAAATGCTGTCTTATTCAGATGATCCAGGTTAATTAATATCAACAGTGAGAAGGCATGTTGATGGTTGTGTAGCCTAGATTTGATGTGATGAGAAGGGCGCTTCAGCCTTTATGATATTCTCTTCCAAAACCCATAACCCCAGTCTAATTAGGAGAAAAACATCAGGTACCCCTAAATTGAGGGACATTCTGCAAAATATCTGATCAGCACTCACCAAAACTGCTCAGGTCCTCAAAAACAAGGAATATCTGAGAAATTGTCACAGCCAAGATGAGACTAAAGAGACAGAGGACTAAATGTAATGTGGCACTCTGGATGGGATCCTGGGGCAAAAAAAGGACACTAGATAAAACCTCAGGGAAAAAGTAGTGTAAGATGCTAGTCATAGGGGAAATTGGGTACAGATATATAGGAATTCCATACTATCTTCTAAATTTTTCTGTAAATATAAAACTATTCTATTAAAAGCTTATTTACTTATTTTGTAAGAAATCATTGCAGTGGGTTAAAACCCTTCAAATATGTTGGGGCACCTGGGTGGCTCAGTCGGTTAAGCATTCAACTCTTGATCTCAGCTCAGGTCATGATCTAGGGTCGTGAGTTCAGACCCCACATTGGGCTCCACACTGGGCATGAAGCCTACTTAAAATTATATATATATATATATATATATATATATATATATATATATATATATATTTAAATCCATGAGTCATAATTATATTTTAAAGTAGAAATTGTTCAATTTCAGAAGATGATAAGGAACCAATTGATTACCTTCGCAAGTGGTAAACAAAGTGAAAGAAGCATTTACATTGTCTTTTTTTCTTGAGTAACTAAATAGTAAGAGATGAGGGGAAGCCTATCTTCATAAAAGCGTTCTAGTTAATAAAAAAGAAATGTTAAAATGAGGAGTATCAACTTTTTGAAACCTCCAGAAAGTCAGCGAGTCCAGGCATCAAGTGTCAATTGCTAACATCACCACACATGAGATATAGATGTTATGCGCCACCTGATGAGGGAATACAGCACCAGCTGGAGTCATGTGGAAGGGCTCAACCCTGAGTCAGATCAAGCCTCTGTATCCACTTGCCAATGTGCAGAAATACAGAAGACCCTGTTGTACTGCAGCACAAGTACACAGCAAAATCCAGATTTGGGGAAACTATACAGGTCGGATGCCCCAGTTTCTTCAATAGATAACTTGTAAGGAAAGAAAAGGGTGGAATTGGTGCCTGTAGATTAAGAAGATCACAAAACATTTTTATTTCTTTGCATATTTTTTTAATGTTTTTATTTTTTATTCTTAAAGAGTGTGAGTGGGAGAGGAGCAGAGAGAGAGGGAGACACAGAATCCAAAGCAGGCTCCAGGCTCTGAGCTGTCAACACAGAACCTGACGAGGGGCTTGAACTCACGAGCTGTGAGATCATGACCCAAGCCAAAGTTGGATGCTTAACTAACTGAGCCACCCAGGTGCCCCGATCTGAAAACATGTTTAAATGAGCAAGACTAACCTTAAAAACATTACGCTTAAGCGAAAGAAGGCAGACACAAACACCGTATAGTGTTTGATTCCATTTATGCGAAATTTCCAAAATAGGCACATCTATAGAGACAGAAAGTAGATTGCTGGTGGCCAGGGGCTATGGGGAGGGAAGGAAAGGGAATCAACAGAACGTGGGCACAAGGGATCTTTTTGAGGTAAAGGAAATCATTTCTCGCTGATAGTTTCACAACTCTGTACAAAAGATCATTGACCACAAAAATGTACAAGTGGACAACTCTGGTGTCTAGGGATGCACACTTGGGTAGTAAAGCTTTAATAAACACCAGGAAGTTATTACTATAAAAGTTGGTTTAGTGGTTACCTTTTGGGAGGAGAAAGGGGGCATTCCTATTTGGAAGATGCTCCTGAAGAAGCTTTTGGGATAAGTACAGAAGCTCTATTTCTTTTCTTTTTTTAATGTTTTTATTTTTGAGAGAGAGAGAGCATGAGCAGGGGAGGGGCAGAAAGAGAGGGAGACAGAATCTGAAGTAGGCTCCAGGCTCTGAGCTGTCAGCACAGAGCCCAGTGTGGGGCTTGAACTCACGAAGTGTGAGATCATGACCTGAGCCGAAGTCGGATGCTTAATCGACTGAGCCACCCAGGTGCCCCCAGAAGCTCTATTTCTTGGCCCAAGTGGAGGCTACAAAGGTATAGCCTCCCTATAAAAACTTAAAGTTATACATATTTTTGTGTGATTTCCAGTATCTTTTATTTTACAATAAAAAGTGTTTAAAAAAAACATAGATCAGATTGGAAGAGATTAGATTCCCATGTATTTCATTTGTTATCGTAGTAATGAGCATCTTTCTCGTGGGCAAAGTCAGGGTAGCCAAGAAACGCTCCTTTACCTCACAAAGAGAAAACACAATGCAAAAGAGGGACGTAGCAGTTGGTTTAATTTCTTTTGGGTGTGCCTTTTGGATTTCAGACCCTGTTCCAAACAAGTGTCAAATAGCACAGATACTCTTTTCTGGTAGGTTCAACTGCCCTGTGATTTACAATATCACTCACACACACACACACACACACACACACACAGAACTGTAGAACCGTAATAAACTGGATGGAGGAGAAAAAGTCACCTGCAGTCCCTCCTTCCAGACATACCATAAATCAGTACATCATAAATATTTTTTACTTTAGTGTTTTTGGCTTGCTGGGGTTCTGTTGGGCAGTTGGTGTTTTTGGAGTGTGTGTGTGTGTGTGTGTGTGTGTGTGTGTGTGTGTGTGTAAGGGGTGGTGTTTGGCCTTTTCAGCAAGAATTCTTTCCCAATATAGAACTGATTTTGAGAATTCAACTGTTATGTTTTTGCCTTCTTGTGAAAACCACTCAGCGCATCATTTCTTATCTATCATTTAACATGTCACTGATTAAGTAATAGAAGTATCCTCTGAGACTCTGCTGGCCCCGGGGTAGGCAGCTAGGTACTAGTCCTTGTTCTCATTTTGGGCAGCTGTGTTCAGAGTAGAGCTGAGACTCCTGACATTCCCTCAGTTCCTCACCCCTGCTTTCCCATTTTTCCACTCTGGCAGAGCTCAAAAGAACTGCTCAGGAACATGAAGATCAGGAACAAAAGGAGGAAGAAGATGATGAACACACACTCCACAGAGCTCGGGAGTGGGATGACTGGAAGGACACCCATCCCAGAGGGTATGGCAACCGACAGAACATGGGTTAGTCTTCCCACAACAAGACAGGACTACAGGGGCTCACACCTTCTGCAACAAGGAAAGCCGTGCTGTCTTCCTCTCCCTGGACTCCTGCTTCAGCTGTGTTCAATGAAGGAAAAGATGCTTAATCTTGCTTTGCGTTCAATAAAGTGTCAGCCAATTTAAGTATGTATTTGTACTTTAGGTGATGAGCCAGCAATCTTGTTTTGGCATTATCATCCTCATCATGGTGTATTTCCAATTTCTTAAGTAGAAAGACAAAAGTACTGAGAAATTGCTCTGTATAATCAATGGCTGTATGAATTATCTTTAAAAAAATAATAAAGTCCCTTCTATTACAGGAGCCTGTGCAGAAATTGAGGTATCAGTTTTTTGTTGTTTTTTTTTTTTTTTTGAGGGGGAGAGAGTCAACTGTGGGTCCCCGGGCTTTTGAAGGGGATCCTGATCATCTTTGACGTGGGCAGTGACTTTCCCAGCATCAAAACCACCTAGATGAGCTGGCACTTGCTTTCTCCTTCCTACCGTAGCACTGTGAAATAACCCAACATGGCTTGACAAGGGGCAGGTGTGAAAGCTGGGAATTTCCCTGCCTGAGACACAGCACTGTGTTCAGGAATTATTAGAGCTGTAAATGAATGGACCATAACAGTCCTATCTACCTAGTCTTCCTTGCCTTGACTGGTAGAAATGAGGGAAGCAGATAAGGTGCTGTGAGAGTCATCCTTGTGTACACGGCTGGGGCTGGGGCCTTTACTCTCCTGGAACTATTTGCCGGAACCCTTAGGGTAAAAAGCAGCTCAGGCTGTAGCCCAGCTCTTAAGTGGGCTGTCTTAATGATGAGGGAGCATAAGGCAAACTGAGGGCAAAGTACAAGCTAGCATACCGCAACCCCCCCAGGTGGGATATGTGTGATATTCCTCAGTCACTCCTGGCTGCCCAAGAACAAAGGAGAGGAAGGGAAACAAATGGTTAACTGATAGAGATCACAGTCATGCAGGACATGAATCTCCATCAGTTTACAAATACCTTAGTAAATTATAAGAAAAAGCCAATCTTATCAATAGCCTAATCTCCAGAAACTTCTACACTCAATTTCCTGGATCCCGTAATATTGCCTTCCCCTCCATAGTGATGTGGGGAAACAAGGCAAGGAAATGGCAGGTAAAATTAAATTTCTTTATCACCTGCTGCCCATTGACAAATACTTGAGGCAAATACAGAGTATAACATGTCTCCAAGAACCCCCTACTGTCCTAACATTAATGCCTTACCAGAGGAAAAACAACCTTAGCTTGACAACAGCAGGGCCTCTAAGGAGTCTTCTTTAGCAGATCAAAGTCCTTCTGGAGGCCTCCTTATGCCTTTACCTCCCCAACTCCATTGTATACAACCACTCTTCACAACCCCAGTGCAGCTCTTTCTGCTCACGGGTCCTGTACCAGTGCTTTAATAAAATCACATTTTTCCACGAAAGACTTCTGGAGAATTCTTTCTTGGCCATCAGCTCTGAACCCCCACCACTCCAAAACCTCATCAAGAAGACCAGTTGGTGGGTAAGGGGCATTAAGGAAGACACTTGTTGGGATGAGACTGGGTGTTATACATAGGGGATGAAACACTGGAATATACTCTTTGAACCATTATTGCACTATATGCTAACTAACTTGGATGTAAATTAAAAACTAAATAAAATTTTAAAAAAGGGATACATGTACCCCAGCATTTATAGAAGCATTACCAATAATAGCAAAATTATAGAAAGAGCCCAAATTTCTGTCGAATGATGAATGGATAAAGAAGATGTAGTATAGTGGAACATTACTTAGCCACAAGAAAAAAAGCTTGCCATTTGCAATGACATGGATAGAGTTAGAGACTATTATGCTAAGTGAAATAAGTCAGTTAAAGAAAGACAAATGCCACATGATTTCACTCATGTGGAATTTAAGAAGTGAAACGAGCATGGGCGGGGCGGGGGGGAAGGCAAACCATAAAACAGATGCTTAACTGTAAGAGAACACACCAAGGGTTGATGGAGGGATGCAGGTGGGGTTTGGGCTAGATGGGTGATGAGTATTAAGGAGGGCACTTGTTGAGATGAGCACTGGGTGTTATATGTAATTGATGAATCACTAAATTCTCCTGAAACTAATATTACACTGTGTGTTAACTAACTGGAATTTAAATAAAGACTTGAAAAAAAAGACCATTTGGGCCCTCCTTGTCTGTGCTGTGCGATGCTGTGCTGGCACAGTCTGCCATGGTAAATGTGCCATGGCAGTCACTGTGCTGTTGGTAAGGTGCCTGCAGCCATGTCAATAAGTGGGTGTGGTGGAAGGACAATGGCTCAGATGACATGGAAGGGTACCTACTTTCTGTTGTGGAAGTCCTCAGCTCTTGGGTTAATACAGGAAAAAAAAAAGCAGCCATGTGTCGAGGCATGATCTGTATAGAAAACATACTTTTGTTCTATGTGGCTTAGGTACACTTAGGTTTTCTTTTAAGAGGGAGATGACTCGGCCTTCCTATTCTAGCTTCTGCCATCTAACTTAGGAGAGGGGTTTGAACAGGAGACTCACGTCCCTCTTATTTCTGGAGTGGTAAGTGGAGGGCTGTCAGACAAGAAATAGGTTTGTGTTTAGTGGGAGCAGACAGAAGACTACCAATAATATATTTGTATACTGTTTTTTAAATATATTTTTTAAAGTTTATTTATTTTGAGAGTTAAAGCAGGGGAGGGGCAGAGAGAGAGAATCCCAAGCAGGCTGGAACTGCCAGCATAGAGCCTGATGTGGCACTCGAACTCACAAACCATGAGATCAAGACCTGAGCTGAAATCAAGAGTCAAACGCTTAACCGACTGACGACCTGAACCACCCACCCAGGTGCCCCATTTGTATACTGTTTAATAAAGGACTGACCTCACCCTCACAACATAAGCTCCTGAAACTGGGAGAGCACAGATTAAGTTCCCCAAGAATTTGGGAAGCAAACATTTGTTGTTTTTTTTTTTTAATGTTTATTTTTTGAGAGAGAGCAGGTGCGGGGGAGGGGCAGAGAGAGAGGGAGACAGAGGATGGGAAGCAGGCTTCGTCTAGACAGCAGAGTCTGATATGGGGCTCAAACTCACAAACCAACAGTGAGATCATGACCTGAGCTGAAGTCAGGCACTCAACCAACTGAGCCACCCAGGTGCCCTGCAAACATTTGTTTTTAGCTCTCTTCCAATTACTACCCGGTTTCCTGTAGTAATGGCCCATTTCCTGCTCTTGAAACTCCACCCAGAGTTCATTCTCAAAATGGACCAGGGTGTTCTGAGTCTATCTAAAGATGGGCCTCCTAGAAGATCCAGCTTGATTAACCCCTTCACACATTCTGATACCTAAGAGGTAAATTAGACGAGGTGAGTTTGAATCCTGGCTTTACAAATCGCAAGCTATGTGATCTCGGGTGATAAAATTTCTCTGAACTGCTCCTGTTTCCTCGGTGTCTAGACATGAGCTGTATCATGGGGATGTTCAATAGTGGCAGCCATTATAATACACTCGAGCAGCTGAAGAGTAAATGCTTTCTGTTCGTCTGAGCTCCATGATTATAGTCTGTTCACTAGGAAGGGAAAGGAGACAGACAAGTATTGGGCACTGAACCCAGCGCTTTCACATACTATTAATACAATGGCCCTGCAAAATAGGTAGCACTGGCTCCAGAATACTGATTTCCCCAAGTTCACACTATTAAGCTGTGCTTCTGTCATTTTCCATAAGCTTCCCAGTTGCTTGTGCTTTTTTGTGTCTTAAAGCTGCTTAAAAAGAGGGAGCAGCTTTAAAAACCCAACCCCAAACCACCACTTATACATTATTGGAGCTCTAGAAATTCCTTCTTAGCTGACTCACCAAGGAAAAGGTTATGTCAGCTCCCCTGCCATTTCCCCCCCAGCTGGGGGATATGAAGACAGAGGCGGTGAGCAAGCCCAGCTTCCTCCATTTTCCTCCTCGCCACAGTCAGCCCCAAAAAAGAACCACCTTCTCTACTCCCACCACAGTTGGCCCTTTCAGGGTCCTAGAGAGAGCTGGGTTTGATGTACTCCCGGAGGTGAGTTCACCAGATAGTAATACTGCATCATGGTTTACCAAATGCTTTCACACAGACTGCTTATTTCATTCTAACAACCTGTCAGGAAGGAGGTGATATCTTTGTTTTACAAAGAAGGAAACAGGTTCAGGAAAAACGGCTCAGTCACACAGCTAATACGTAGAAAGTGCAAACCTATCAGTGTAGCCAAAATGTTTGCCCTCAGTAGCTCTCACATGGAGGCCAGATTATTTTTTAAGTTTATTTATTTATTTTGAGAGGGAGTGAGTAGGGGAGGGGCAGAGAGAGAGAATCCCAAGCAGGCTCCACACTGTCACAGCCCAGTGGGGAGCTCCAACTCATGAACTGAGAGATCATGACCTGAACCAAAATCAAGAGTCCAATCCTTAACTGACTGAGCCACCCACGTGCCCGGAGGCCAATGGGATTTTTAAAAGGTGAATGCTGAGGGGCACCTGTGTGGTTCACTCAGTTAAGCGTGAGACTCTTGATCTCACGGTTCATGAGATGGAGTCCAGACTCACCCTCTTCCCTCTTCTCTGACAGCCTGCTTGGGATCCTCCCTCTTCCTTTCTCTCTGCTCTTCCCCTACTCACATGCTGGTGCTCTCTCTCTCTCTCTCTCTCTCTCTCAATAAATAAGCTTAAAAAAATAAAAGATGAGTGCTGAGCACTGTCTTTTCGTGCCATTCTGCAGTGATCTGTCCCTTCCACTCTTGTTCCTCCAGACGTGCCTGTGAGAAAGATGGGGCAGAGGACTGAATGAGCTGATTTCAAGACCAAGAGGTTGGTGTTGAGTACTAAGCTAGGGTCTCAATCTGCCACTCCCTAGCAGAATCACCCCAGGCCACCCTGGTCACTCAGGTCACTTCTGTCATTTAAAACAACTTGCAAAGGGTGGGGGAACTTTTGGAACTAAATCCACCTCTCTGTATCACCTAAACACCACAGTCCTCCTCTGCTTACTCTGGGCCTTGCAGTTTGCTTAGCACCACAGACATCTTGCCACCCATTTCTGTTGGATGCCCTACAGCAAGATAGTATTGTTACTATTATCTCCTTGCCCAAACACCCCTACAACACCTGCACATCATTTCCTCACAGTTTGTTTTTAACCCATTCATTGAAGGTACAGCTTAACTCATGTTCCACAACAAGGAGACGTGGGTTCTAATCCCATCTGTGTCATTGCCTTAGCCCCATCCAGATGCAGACAACATCTGCCCTACTTACCTCACAGGCAGAAGTGAGGGGCAAGTGAAATCAAATATGTGAGCACACTTCAAACAGTGACAAAGCATGGCACAAGAGTGAGGAATAAGAGTGGTAGGCTGCTGGTAAGCTAGGGGGACAGAGGAGGGGATGCATTTTTTTTTATTCAGTCTTTCACAACTTTATTGTAACCCCTGCCCTTCTAATGCTTTCTCAATCTGTTGTCTATATATCAACACCAGCAAAAGGGTTTGTGAAATGCTCTGCTTTGTGGGCTGAAATGACCAGCCCAAGAGAGCACGGTTATGTGCAGTGGAACCTGAGAACCAGTTTTTACACATCTGTTCGCCAGGCTACCTTTGACAGATGTATGTGTAGGATGGTGAACAAAGTCTTAGATTTCAGTTCCTTTTCACAACTGGCAATAAATCCCTCAAAGACAGGATGACTCAGCAATAACTTAGGCTAGCCTACTCCCGTGTGGTAACACCAATAAAAATAATAGTTGCTATGCTATGCTATGCTATGCTATGCTATGCTATGCTATACTATACTATATACCAGGAGATTTACGTTATTTCTAATCCTCACAAACAACAGCCCAAATAAGATATTATAACCTCAATTTAGAAGTGAGGAGACTGAAGGGCACCTGGGTGACTCAGGCAGTTAAGAAACTCTTGGTTTTAGCTCAGGTCATGATCTCACAGTTCATGGGTTCGAGCACTGCCATTGGGCTCTGTGCTGACAGCTTGGAGTCTGCTTGGGATTCTCTTTTCTCCTTCTCTCTGCACCTCTCCTGCTTGCTCACTCTCTCTCTCAAAGTAAATAAATAAACATTAAAAAAAAAAAAAAGAAATGAGGAGGTTGAGGCTCAGAGAAGTGATTTCCCAAAGATCACTCAGCCCTAAGTGGTACAGGTAGGCCTGGATTCCAGGTTGGCCTGACTCCAAAGGCCACACCCTTCTAGTCAGCCTCAGTGCCTCCCTAGAAAGCACAAAGCACAGGGGACCTATGCAGGTGGGCAATAACACCCTGGTGGCACACTGCTCTGGGAGTAACCCTTTCCCTTTCTCTAAGTTTTGAGCAACAATTCTATCAGTTTTGCCTGACAGGCACTCCAGGGCACATCTGAGACCTGCTCAGTGGGGGAAACACCCCCCTCCTAGAAACCTCCCCTTCCTGGGGCCCCCACATCCCACAGTCTGTTGGAGGAGGGAACATTCCTACTCCCAATGCCAGGCCCACCTGCTCTCCCCTTCCAGTCCTAGCTGATCTTTAATCTTTTAAACCCTCTACCCCAGGGGCACCTGGGTGGCTCAGTCAGTTAAGCATCTGACTTCAGGTCGCCATCTCATGTTTCATGTGTTTGAGCCTCACATTGGGCCCTGTGCTGAGACCTCAGAGCCTGGATCCTGCTTTGGATTCTGTGTCTCCCTCTCTGCCCCTCCCCCAGTCATGCTCTGTCTCTGTCTCTCTCTCTGTCTCATTCTCTCTCTCAAAAATAAATAAGCATTAAAAAAATTTAAACCCTTTACCCTAGCCTCTGGCTTAGGGACTTCTACATATTTTTAAGCCTGTCAAAGCCCCCCTTGGTCCAAGGCCTTTCTAAACAATTGAAACCAGACCCAGGCCATAAGTGCAAGAGGCTTAGAGGCCAGGTGCTGGCAGGAAGGATTTCTTTCCTGGACTCTGGGCCTTTGAACACTCAGCAACAGATACCACCTCTTCTATCCTGGTGCCCTTGGCCCTGGCTCAGACACATTGAGAGGTTTGCAGAATGACCTATCACCAGCTTTATGTAACCTGTCTTCTCCTTACCTGTCTACCTTCTCCCTGGGTGAGCTCCACCCACCTCTAGCTTCCCTGACCACAGGTACCCTGATGGCTAGTGCTAGCCACTACCTCTCTGCTGAGCTCCCAGAGCTAGATCCTACCATCTACTACACAGCTTCTCTTGACAAACAAACACAACTCAGATTCAAATGAATCTGTCTTGAAATGAAATCATCACATTCCCACCCCTCTCACTCCATCAGAGCTTCTTAGGTGCCCACAGACTACTTAGTGCTCATCCCAAGAAGCTCCACATTGTTTCACACTCTTTCCTCCTGACAAAGCAAGCCGTCAGTGTTTGTGGAATGAATTACTGAGTGAATGAGTCCCATCATGAATCACACTTCTTCATCAGTCAGATTCATAATAATCCAGCCTCTCTCTTTTCATATTCAAACAACTTGACATAAAAGACAACCCAGAATCTCTTCACCTTACAGCAGGGTTCATTTTTCTCTCTCAGATATCCTTTCATCCTATCACCGAAGAGACCACATTTGTACAAAGTGCATTCAACAAAGAGGCCTGCTTTATATTCTGCTTTTACAGCATAACATATCGCATACTACAGAGTCTGTCTTACAATAATTTTAGTGACTTTTAATGACTGCAGGTTTGTCTGTAATGTTGCTATATAATAGCTTACTTAGCCAGCTCCAGATTGTGAGCATTTGAATTATTTCCGTGTTTTACTGGTTTGCTCCTGTATTCATTTAACAAAGTAAATTACCTTATTTGCCTTGTGCTCATGAAATATCCCTGGAGGGGAAAACAGCGTTGGGTGCTTAGAGGCCAGGAGTGGGAAGGAGATTTTTCACTGAATTCCTTATAGTCCCTTTTGAATTTTGAATCACATGAATATAGTAACTATTCAAAATATATACACCAAAAGCCTACCAAGCATTGTACTAGAAGGTGGGTGTAGAGGTAGGGTCCACAATCCCAGACTAACTCCCTGATATATACTCTCCCCAAAATAGGTATAATGTACCCTGGGAATCCAGAGGGGAGAGCAGGGTAGAGATAGCAAGGGTAGGAGTTAGTCGAGCTGGTAAGGCCCAGAAGAGGAGAGGGCACTTCCTGTTTGGGGAAGGAGGCTGTATTTAATGGGTTGTGAAAGCGATGGGAAATGAGACTCTCAAGGAAGGCAGAGACCAGTGTAGAAAGGGCTCTGGATGCCAGGCTCTAGGATTCCAACTTGATCCCAAAGACCATGGGAAACCTTGGAGGGTTTGAAACAGGACAGATGCAAAGAACTGTATTTGACAGACATCCTCTAGCAGCAGCATGGAGACTGAAAAGGATGGGAGACCTGCGGAAGCTAAAGTCCAGGAGACAGTGACAATCACTTGAACTAGGGGACCAACTGCCTGGTTTGCCCAAGACCATCCTGGGTTTAGCATTGAAAATCCCACATCCTCAGTGCCTGGCAAACAGACATGGCTGGTCACCTTAGCCTGAACAAGGTACCAGATGCCACTGTACTCCAAGGCCTGCCTGCTCTGAGAAGTGATCCACTGACATTCATGAGATTTTGAAATACCCACCCTATTCTGCCCTACCTTCCACCTTTGCAGGCCCTTCCTTGGAACCACCTCTCCAGGATCTACTTTCACTAGATTCTAGACCCCCTGACCTCCAGATGTGAAGAGATTTGTAAGAAAAACATCCCACGTATGATTTCCAGCCTTCTGTCCTCTTCCCTTCCATGAACCTGAGATTCCAGTCAAACTAAACCAGTCTCTGTGCCAAAGCAAAACCCTCCAGACTTTTGTCTCTACTGGGCACCACAGGAAGGATCATATTCCCTACTTCTCTGCCTGTTGGAGCCCACTGCAAACACCACCTCCCTACAGCTGAATACCAGTCCTATCAAGCAGTTCCTGGGTGTCAGACACTGCCCAAGGAGCTTTTCAATCATTATCACTAATCGTCACAGTGAATAAATATGATTAGTCCTTTTTTTTTTACCAGATTAGAAAACTGAGACTTGGAGAAGTATCTTGTCCAAGGTCACTAGCCTTTCCCTCTGTCTTTGTAATTTTCCGATGGCCCTAATCCTTGTATTGATGACCTATGCACTTCTTTTACTCTCTGCCTGTCTTCCCTGACACACCACACATGCACAGTTGTCAGCCTAGAACAATACCAGGCTTATAACCAGACCTCAATAAAAATTTGGTGAATGAAGGACTATGTGTGTACCTTCTATAGTACCTAGTCTGGTGCTTGCTATTAAATAGGTTCTCCATATGTACTTTTAATTGAACTGAAATTGCAACACCTAACCCAATAAGAATATGGCAGAAGGCGGGGGAAGGGGGCACCTGGGTGGCTCAGTTGGTTGAGCATCCGACTCTTGATTTCAGCTCAGGTCATGATCTTATGGTCCATGAGTTTGAGCCCCCTGTCAGGCTCTGTGCTGACAGCATGGAGGCTGCTTGGGATTCTCTTTCTCCCTCTGTTTCTGCCCCTCCCCCCTCTCTCTTTCTCTCTTTCTCTCAAAAAATAAACTTAGGAAAAAAGTATGGCAGAAGGGGAAAGATCAGAGGATAGAGCACTATGGTAAAACCTCAGCTATCCAAAGCTTTCTGGAAATGAGTCATTCTGAAGGCTGAGGGTGGACCTTTGAATCCAGGAAGAAGAATCCTGGGACTGCTTCTTTCTCAGAGCTTCCCTCACTTCCACCATTCCTTTTGAACCCCCCAGTCCCCTTGACCTTCTCTTCCTTCCATTTTTCTCCTGTCTTTGTTTTTCTGTTTCTCCCTAGACACTCCTTAGCTTGCCAGCTTATCCCAGAACCCCATTCCTGTTGGTTTGAGAAACTAATTGCAGTCTTTCCTGGACTGTCCTTCATGGCTTTTGTGCCTAGTCCATTTCCCTTCACTGCAGCACCTCCTCTTCCATAAAGTCTTCCCTTATCTTCTCAGGCTAGTAGGTGCTTCTCTCTTCTGCGCACCTCATAGTACCCCAGAGGTGTTGGTGATTATGTCTACCTCACATCCTGGACTGTGACTTTCTTGAGGGGTAGAATCATGTCAGCCTTAAATGTTTGTGAATGAAATTGGCAGACCTTTGTGCTTCTTGGCCACCTTTATTTTGGTACTGCTTACTCTGAGACAGCTAAACTTTTGTTTGTTGGTTGAATGAACTGTAATTGGGAAATCATGAGTGCTGACTGTTCAGGGTTTGTCTGCTGGCTTACTTCACTTTGTCCTGCCTTTTCTGCATTACCTGGTATTTATGTTACACTTGTCCACTTGGCTATAGAAAGCTCCAGCTCCAAAGCATGATTTCTGCTTTGGGGAGAAAAGGGTGACCAATCAGGGGCTTGACCCATCCCTGCCTGTCCACCTTGCTTGATGAACCAGGAGACCAGATCTCCTTCATTTGTTCCACAAATATTTACTTGAGTATCTACTCTGTACCAGGCCCTGAGCTGGACATTAGGGAGAGAGAAATGGAAATTGATCTGTCCTTGCCCTGCCTTGGACACCCTGTGTGACCTTGAGTCCTTTCTAGGCCTCTTCCATTTACCCATCTGAAGGTGAAGGAGGGTAGAGACCTGATCTATAAGGGGACATGGAGCTCTCAACATTGTGTATCTTGTCCATTCTGGATACTCCAGCCTTCTACATCTGCGCTTTCCCCTAGAAGACCGAGGCCCACCTAACAACTCTCTCCCTCCTCTTATGAAAATTCTGAGCGGACATGCTCCAATACATCTCACCCTGTATGTGGCCAAGTAGCCCCAATAAGCAGATTGAGAACCCCAGGAAGCCAGGGGAAGAAAAGAAAGAGGAATTAGACAAAATGGGGTGACATGCTTGGTGGCCATCTAGAGTACATTGGGGAATGAAATCACACCACCCCCACAACATACCAAAAATGTTCCCTAAGCTTAACTCTGCAAAATCTTAGTCTAATCAGGCAGGTGAAACCAGAGTGGAGTTTAGGGAGGAAGACAGAATTCTGCTAATCTGCATGGAAAAGCCTAAGGAATCTATTTCCTTGCACTTGTTGGGTACTTGATACCATTTTTGTATTTGATTTTCCTAGCAGCCTTTTTGATTACATTCAAAATATTTTTTGAGCACCTTCTATATCCAAGGCCTTATGCTGACAATACTGGCCTTTTTGTTTAAGACACTTACCACAAATTCAAGTGCATAGACACTTTTATGGTTTTCTTTTGCTTAATGTCTGTCTCCCCCACTGGACTGTAAGGTCAATGAAGGCAGAAATCATGCCCATGTTCTTCCCCACTGAATTTTCAGTATCTACAGCAATGCCTGGCAAACAGTAGTCACTCCATAGATAGTTGCAGAAAAAAATTATAAATCCAGAGTTCTGGGACCTGGGAACAATCTTTAATTTTGTAAAGGCCAGTGTGTAGAAGTAAGCCTCTTAGCCTGAAACATAGTAGATATTCAATAGACATGAACTGAACGCAAAAAATAATAACAGGGAACACATAATGCTTACTGTGTGCCAGGTACTATGCTAAGCACTTTACACTCATTCACTCATCCCATCCTCATAAAAGCCCTATGAAGTAGGTACTACTATCATCCCTGTTTTACAGATGGGGAAACCGAGGCACAGGAGTTCACCAACTTGTAAGTGGCAGAGCTGATATTTGAACCCCAGCTATCTGGCTCTAAAATCTGTGCTCCTAACCACTACACTGCCTTCCAACAACGAATGCTCAAGCTGAGATCTAGAGAGATGGAGCAATTGGCAAAGGTGTCACGGGAATAACATGGTGGACTTCGGACTGGAACCCAAGATCTGTTCTCTGTACAGTGCCTCTCCCACTCTACCATGTGGTATCTGGCCGCTGATACCGAGCCCCTGTGAAATAGAGGCACAAGGAGGGATCTGAGAAGTTAAGATATCTGTGCAGAAAAAGGCCCAAGTTGACGAGGTGGCTCTCAGCAGAGGACAGGAGGAGCCAAAGAGCAGCCACTAGGGCAGAAACAAGTGGAGTCACCAGGTCTCCTTTCTTAAGCAGGGAAGTAGGTTGCTTTTCAGAGGTCTTATTTGGGGTCTAAGCCATTCTCTTTTCCTGCACTCATCTATCAGGGACCTCCCCACACACAGCAAGAACCACCCCTAAGCGATATCTGCCTTATTGCAATGAAGCACACAAGGAGAAGGGATATATATTAGGGAGATTAGATAGCATGATCTGAAACCTCATGTGTGTGTAGGAAGCCAGGGCGGGACAGAGAACAAGGAAGACTGGAGGAAAGGTTAGGTCAAGCCTAAAACCTTCAGCAGCTAAAGGGACTCAGTGATAAGAGATGAAAGCAAAGCACCTGTAAGCAGCACAGCTTTAGAAGTGCTGGCCTTCTGTTTGGGCTTCTTGCCACAATAGCCATGGCCTTCCTTTCCCGACTGGATCTTCACGAATGCCTCCAAACCCTGTCTGTTTTGCAGTGGCTCCCCGTCTACGTATTTTTAGGTAAGTGAACACCAGGGGTTGGAGAGCACATGAGAACAGGCCAAGAATGAGGGCAAGAATCCCCAGATGAGGAAGGCTCCAAAGAGATCATTTGGCTGGTTTCCCCCCCCCCACCCCTCCCGCCCTCTCTGAAAGGACTATTGCTTCTCACCCAGAAAGATGGATGCTGTTGAGCAAGAATGAAATCATTAGATTTCTAATGAAATCATCAGATTTCCCTCTTTCCAACTGAGGACATGAAGGCCATGAGTGAGCCTTTGGTTGTTCTGGTTTAAAGATCACCACAGCCTTCCCAGGACTGCCCCCTCTTTTTTTGTTAATTTCAAGATTTTATTTAAATTCCAGTTAGTTAACATATAGTGTAATATCACTTTCAGGAGTAGAATGTAGTGATTCATCACTTACAGCACTCAGTGCTCACCCCAACAAGTGCTCTCCTTAATGCCCATCACCCATTTTATGCATCCCCCTGTTCACCCCCTCTGAACTTGCCAAAAAGAGTCCTATTCAGGGTTGGGGGCAAAGGTGATGGTGGCTTGCAGAGTTGGTATTGCTAGGTAGGCATAACGTGATTTTCTAGTCTAAAACTATGGGGAGAAAATTCTGGAAAATCTGGGAGCTGCCCTAGTGACTCATTAAACAAACATTTTTTAAAAGTTTTTAAAACATTTATTTATTTATTTATTTTAAAACATATTATTTATTTTTGAGAGAGAGACAGAGAGAGAGACAGTGCAAGTGGGGATGGGGCAGGGAGAGAAGGAGACACAGAATCTGAAGCAGGCTCCAGGCTCCAGGCTGTCAGCAGAGTCCAACGTGGGGCTCGAACCCACAAGCCGTGAGATCATGACCTGAGCCAAAGTTGGATGCTTAACCAACCGAGCCACCCAGGCACCCCAGACAGAACTTTAATAAAAGGCCAGTTGTGCAGTGGACTCAGAGCATGGCAATTATCAGTGCTGGGCAAATGGGTTGAGAGTGCTAAGCTTTTCCCAACCAGAATCTAGGACTTCATGGGCAACCAATTCCAGGGCCAAAGCTTGGAAACTGGATGGGGAGAAATGTCAGCCTGAAGGCAGCCAATTCCAATCTATGGGAGACTATATGTTCCCTTAGAGCAAAGGGTCTTAACCAAAGGCTTATGGACCTAGAATTTGGGGTAGGGGTGGACAACTTTGAATTCATATAGCAAAATTTACCTTTATTTTCACTAGCTTCGAATTGAAATAATGAATGTAGGCAACAAGCCACAGAAACATTAGCAGCACCAGTGAATTTGTCAGTAATAGACATCACAGATTTGCCAGTTGTTGCAGGCATCTCAAAATGTCATTTATGCTCACGACTACTTCAAAATGCCAGTGGTTATTGGAACTTCCGTTAGGTCTGGTTATTTGATGCATAAACCAAGAAGCCCATGTTACTATGGCACATTTTTGGTGATGCTTTGAGAACTGTGTTTTAATATGTTGCATTTCCTTTGTAAGTCTATATATTTTATTTTGTGCATTTATAATGTTATTCAGAGAAGGGGTCCATAGGCTTCACCAGACTGCCAAAGGAATCTGTGACTGCCATAGATGATGACTTATTGAGCCTTATTGAAATCAAATCATGCTGAGCACTTAGTTCATCAATGGCCTGACTCTAGCTGTATTAAGGGGGAAAAAAGCGATTTTTCTGTAAACTTGCTCCTAGTCTTTCATATTTTCTGTTTTCCTTTGCGTTTATCTTAACGTCCTCAAACAGACCTTTTTGACAAGTTGCAGCCCTCAGTTAGGAAAGTGAGGGGGGCACAGGAATATCCTAAAAGTCTTGGTATTGCGGTGGCAGCCACCATTTCAAGTCTGGATCCTAGAAAGAGTGGGCAAGTCTGGGGACTAGAGAGCAGGGAAAAGAGGTCAAGAGAGGAAGAGGGGCGCCTAGGTGGCTCAGTCAGTTAAGCGTCCAACTTTGGCTCAGGTCATGATCTCACAACTCTGTGAGTTTGAGCCCCAAGTCTGGCTCTGTGCTGACAGCTCAGAGCCTGGAGCTGCTTTGGATTCTGCGTCTCCCTTTCTCTGCCCCTCCCCCCCAAAGATAAACATTAAAAATTTTTTTAATAAAAGAGACAGGAAGAGGTGTGTAAGTTCTTCCCTTTAGGTGTGGGGTCTGTACTGCCCCAGAAACCCTTTGTGTGGTCTTCGAACACAAGTGCCCAGATTATTCTGACTCTTCTAGGGAGCACTCCTCAATAAAATGTTTTCATTTTTCTCCCAGAAAATGATTTGTTTTTAAGTATTTTCTTCTCTCTTCCTTTCCCCCTTTCAAAGGACACTGTGGACAGGGATAGGGTACAAGGCATATCCAACACTGAATATGTAAGGGCCCAGAAGTGAGGGTTAGCCTCCTAGTAATGCCCACTCCCCCCCCCCATCTTACCAGCTTCCACTTCTTCTGGAAGAGCTGGAGGTGTGGGGTGGGGATGTTATGGACAAATGATGGCACCTACGTGTCTTAAGTGA
Organism: Panthera uncia; assembly: GCF_023721935.1. Classification (NCBI taxonomy): domain Eukaryota; kingdom Metazoa; phylum Chordata; class Mammalia; order Carnivora; family Felidae; genus Panthera; species Panthera uncia. Next base: position 54,160,998 of record NC_064817.1, read on the forward strand.
AAACACTAATAATAAGTGTGAATGTTTTCTTTCACCTGCATTTTTAAAAGTTTTTTTTAATTGTGGTAAAATACATATAACATCAAACCAACCATTTTAACTATTTTTCAGTGTACATTTCAGCAGCATTAAGTACATTCAGTGTTGTGCAACTGTCACCACCATCCACCTCCAGAGCTCTCTTCCTGAAGTCTGTACCCATTGAACAAGAACTCACCATTGTCCCCTCCACACAGCCCCTGGCAACTACTCTTCTACTTTCTGTCTCTGTGAATTTGACTCCTCTGGGTACTTCATATAAGTGGAATCATACACTATTTGTCCTGTTGCGACTGGCTTATTTCACTTAACATAATATCTTCATGTTTCACCCACACTGTATCACATGACAACATTTCCTTCCTTGTTAAGGCTGAATAATATTCTATTGTGTGAATATTGTAAATAATGCTTCTGTGAACATGAGTGTTCAAATATATCTCTGTGATCCTGTTTGCAATTCTTTTGGATATATTCCCAGAAGTGGAATTGCTGGATCACATGTAAATTCCACTTTAAATTTTTTTGAGGAACAGCTACACTGTTTTCCACAGCACCTGCACCCATATTACCCATATCTAAACTGCACCAACAGTGCACAAGGTTCCAATTTCTCCACGTTCTCTCCAACAGTTCTTTATTTTCTGGGGATTTTTAATAGGAGCCATCCTAAAGAATGTGAGGTGATATCTCATTGTGGGATTTTGATTGCATTTCCCTAACAATTAGTGATGTTAAGCATCTTTTCATATGCTTGTTGGCCATTTGTCTTGACTTCTTCTATTTTTTTTCTTTCTAAAAAATGTTTATTCATTTTGAGAGAGAAAGAGAGCAAGCACGAGCAGGGAGGGGTATAGAGAGAATCTCAAGCAGGCTCAGCGCTGCCAGCATGGAGCCCGACACCAGGCCCGGTCCTACAAAGTGTGAGATCATGACCTGAGTGGAAACCAAGAGTCAGATGCTTAGCCGACAGAGCCAACCAGGTGCCTCTATCTTGTCTTGTTTTACATTGATTATTTTTATCATTCCATTTGCCTTCCTCTACTAGGTTAGATGTTATACATCCTGTTTCTATCATTTTAGTGATTGTGCTAGAAATACAACATGAATCCTGGGTCTTGGAGCATCTGTAACAGTGTAAGATGTCCCCAGAGGTGCCTAAGACATTCAAATCTGTTCAATAGTTATAGAGCAAATACCCATTACAAGGTGGTGACGGTCCTTGTCGAAACTACCATAGATCAAATATAAACTCCTTACTATCTAGCAACAAAGATAAAGCAATCATTAGTTCCACCATTGTACACAGTTTATGCATCAGTGCTAGACACACACAGAAGTCACTACGATGTAAGACAGACTGTAGTAAGTGAAAGAAATAGTCACAACAAAGTGATATTAGGGTTTCAGGGAAAAATTATCACACCAAGTTGAGGGGATCAGGAAAAGCAGGAAATAGAAACAGTGAAACATGATGAACAGGACATGGGTTCTCGAGTTTGTCAAACTTGGATAACAATTAGCTGTGTGACTTCCAACAAGTATTCGGACCCCTCTAAGCCTCAGTATCCCCATCCTCTTAGCTTGGTATACAGTAAATGCTCCATATAGAATAGCTTCCATCCTCCCTTCCTTTCTTCCTTTCTTCCTTCCTAAATTCCTTCCTTCCTTAATTTCCTTCTTAATTTTTTCATGCACTGGCTTTCTTTCATTCCTCTCTCTTGCTCAGAGCCTCCCTCAGCACCTCTCCACTTTCCTGAATGATGTTTAGAATCATGGCTGATTACTGAGCATCCCTGAAAGTAATGGGAGAGGAAATAGGGGGAAAGAGGAGAAAAAGGAGAGGAACAAGAAGGAGGGAAGAAGGGAGAAGAGAGGAATGAAAAGACAGTTTGGGGGAGGTGTAAAATACAAATATTTGTGACCCTTAGAATTAGGCAATGGCCCTGAGAGGCCCTCTGAGGGCCAGCTTCCATTGGAGGATGGCTCTCTGTCTCTTCTTTTCTGGGCATGTGTCACCATCTATCTAAACTGTTGCAATATCCGCTTTCCTGGCTCTCTACCCTCTAGTCTTCACCCTCTCCAATCTATTCCACTGCTTGCTCCCAGTAGAGTCTTTTGAAAACATCTTTAATTACAGTCCTCTCCTGCTCAAAAATAGTCAGTGATTTCCCACTGCCTACTCAGTGACGTACAAATGTGTTAGCCTGGGCATTCAAGGCCCTCCTCCACTCTCTGGCTCTAACCTTTAACCAGCTCATCCTCCCACTCTTCCCTTATAAGAAGCTTGTGTTCCAAGCAGTCTATTCATAGAACAAACATAAAGGGTACTCTCCCACTCCTTCACCTATGCGCTGACTATTCCCTCCACTGGAAAGATCTGATCCCTCTCACTGGACTAATAATCATGGACAACCTGTCCTTTGAAATATTGCTCAATTCACATCTTCTCTGCAACATTTTCTAGCCAACCCAAGACCATATCACCTCTGAAAGTCCAAAGTACTTTGTAAAAATAGGTTAGGTAGCAGCCCTTGTATCCTTTGCTCCCTCTACTCAATAAGCCCCATGAGAATAGGAGCCATATCTTGTCATAGTTATATTTCTCACAAGACCAGGCCTGACACTAAATTGACACTAAATTCTAAATTCTCCCTCAGTAGAGACCATTAAGTCCATCTCTTTTTCTTTTTCCTCTCTTTCACCTGATCACCTCTGATCACCCCCGACGTTTTTTAGGTCTGCCTTCTTTCTCTGGTTTCTGATACTACATAAAATAGAACATAGTCTTAGTAATCAGATAGGCCAGGTCTGCCACCTGTTGCTACTGGACCTTGTGCAAGTAAGTCAATGTTATTTCTTCTTAAAGTTTATCTATCTAATTTTGAGGGGGGGGGGGCAGAGAGAGAGGGAGAGAGAGAATGCTAAGCAGGCTCTGCACTCTCAGTGCAGAACCTGATGCAGGGTTTGACTTCACAAGCTGTGAGATGATGACCTGAGCCAAAATCAAGAGTTGGACACTTAATTGACTGAGCCACCCAGGTGCCTCCATCAATATTATTTTTTATGTGATCTTCACAAATAATCCATTCACCCTCCACCATTGTAGAAACAGAGTATAGTATCTGCCTCTAAAGACCATTCTGAAGATCAAAGAGCCAAAAAAATCCTCAATAGATGTTCATTTTCTTTCTTTCTGTTATAGAAATTGACATTACTTCAAGTCCAACCACTCCAACTCATAAGACACTGCCAACCTTGCCATTTAATCAACAGAGGAAAGCCAACCACTTCTGAGACAAGCACCCTACGTTCTGATTTCATTGCACCTTCAGGAAGAATAATGAGTAACTAGATCCTAGAAAATTAGGTAAATAGAGACTTTAATACGTTCCTAGCATTCCCAGATCCTTCAAGGCATTATTCATTCACCCCCTACATCTGATCAACTGCCAAACTCTGAAAATTCTACCTCCAAAGTATCTTTCAAATTGGTTTGAGAGATAGTAACCTACTTCGTGTTCCCATTGTCTCTCATCTAAACTACTGCATCTTGGGGCACCTGAATGGCTCAGTCAGTCGAGTGTCTGACTCTTGATTTCAGCTCAGGTCATGATCTCAGTTCATGGGATTGAGTCCCACACTGGGCTCTGTGCTGACAGCACAGAGCCTGCTTTGGATTCTCTCTCTCCCTCTCTCTGCCCCTTTCCTGCTCTCTCTCTCTCCCTCTCTCTCTCTCTCAAATATAAATAAATAAACACTTTAAAAATATATTACTGCATCTCTTAATTGGTGCCTACAGTTTCTCTTGCTACTACAGTTGTCTCAAATTATCTTCCTGATACACAGATATGATCATGATCATGCTGTTCCTCTGCTTGATAACCTTCACTGGCTTCATATTTCCTCTAGCATGAAGCCTAATCTCCCCAGCTTCCTTCTCAGTTCCATCTCCTATTCCATGTCTTCCCGGTCTCCCTGTACTTTTTCAGGTTATGGTGTTATGGGCCTTGGGCTCCTCCATCTACAGATCTTTGTTCAAGTTCTTCCTCATGCATGGAAGGCCCTTCCTCCACTAATCTCTCTGTCAGAATCCTACTCTTTCTCCAAAATTCAATTTAAATCTTACCCTCCACAAGAAGCCTTTCCAGGTTCCCCAGCAGTAAGGAATGGTCTTCTGCTTGGGTTCACATAAAATAACATTTGACTATATAGTCTTACCCTCTGGAATCTATCCACTATTTATGGTATCAATTTTCTCCACTAGACTGTCAGTTCCTGGAAGGCATGAACTTTCTTTCCTACAGGTATCAATATGAGCTAACACACACAAAGTGTCTAAAATAGCTCTTGGCACATAGTAAAGACTCTACAAATGCTACCTACTTTTTTCCTAAAGCTTGGAACTTTTTATTCCCCCAAAGTTTGACCACTCCGAGCATCACATTTGTTCATATATAAAATGGGGATAATAAAATTATCTACTTGTCAGGGTTATGAGAGAATTAAATGAGATAATGTACATTAAGTCCTGAACGAGTGCTTATTAATAATAAGTGCTGAGGGTGCCTCAGTGGCTCAGTTAAGCATCTGACTCTTTATTTCAGCTCAGATCATGATCTCACAGTTCATGAGTTTGAACCCCACATTGGGCTCTGTGCTGACAGCATGGAGCCTCCTTGGGATTGTCTCTCTTCCTCTCTCTCTATCCCTCCCCTGCTCGCTCTCTCTCTCCCTCTATCTCTCTCTCTCTAAATAAATAAATAAATAAACTTAAAAGTTTATAAAACAAAAGAAGCTTAGTGTCTAATAGGGAGAGGGCTAGACTTGTGAGGTACTAACTACATAAGCACCAGAGTGAAACAGGGTCAAATAGAAGCATAAGTAATGTGCTGTGGGTGTGTGGAGGAGGGAAACCTTCATTCTGAGCAGAGAATCACCAAAAGTATCATCAAGGGGGTATCATTTGAGCAAATCCTTGAAGGCTGAAAGAACTTTGATAGGCAGAAAGTTGAAGAGAGGGTAGTCAGAATAAAGGAACAGCACCACCAAAGGTATAGAGTTGGGAATGGGGAGTACACTAAGGTGGTTGGGCCCCTGTTTCCCATATTTCAGCCATTCACATCCCACCTTCTCGTTTTTCTACAGTTGAGTACAACCTATGCTATTATGACTTAACATTTTTTTCCAAATTGACTCATTGCTGTTACCTAAATTAGTGTATTATAACAGATATTTTAGATCACTACCATAAATTCACTTTTTATTCACTATATATTAAAATGATTTACCATCCATACACCACCTCAGATCATCTAGTGTACCTACAGTGATATAAGGACAATGCTTTGAGAAATACTGGGCTAGAGCATAAGCAGTATGAATGCAGGTAGTGAGAGATGAGGTGAGGAAGGTGTTTGGGGCTAGTCCACGGAGGGACTACATGTTTACACTTTTTTTCTGTTGCAGTGGGAAAATATTGAAGGTTTCAGAGGCAAACAACATCATGACTGTGCTTTAAAAAGCAATTTGGCAATAACATGGAAAATGGACCAGAGGGGAAGGGACACGCAGGCAAAAAGAACAGACTCAAGATTGCAGTCCAAACCCGAGGAGATCAAGCCTTCAACCATAGCAGTAGCAATGGAGATACAGGCAGGAGAATGAATGGGAAAGAGAAAGAAGTCGAAGATAGTGCCAAAAAATTGAAACTGTGACATTTATCTTGAGGCCTAAAAGATAAATAGTAACTATCCAGGAAAGAGCTGAGGAAAGGTTCTTCCAGGTAAAAGGGACAAAATGCACAGAGGCCCAGAGGCTAGAGAGCAGAATGAATTGAAGGAACTGACGGAACAGTATGGTGGAGTGCAGAGGACAAGGGGGTGGCCCGGGACTCCACCACAGAGTGCCTTTGAAGCCCAGATTACAAGACTGGACTTCACCCTAAGAGTCATAGGAAGCCATGTTAGATGTTGAATTATTAAATTACCATTTGCTCCCCAATGTTCTTATATTTACACCATTTGGTGAAGAAACTGTCTTTTTCCCATTGTATATTATTGACTCTTTTGCCATAAGTTAATTGATCATATATGTGTGGGTTTATTTCTGGGCTCTCTATCCTATTCCATTGATCTATGTTTTTTTTTTATGTTTATTTGTTTTTGAGAGAGAGAGAGACAGAGTGTGAGCAGGGGAGGGGTAGAGAGAGAAGGAGACACAGAATCTGAAGCAGGCTCCAGGATCTGAGCTGTCAGCACAGAGCCTGACATGGGGCTCAAACCCCCCAACAACAAGATCGTGATATGAGCTGAAGTTGGACACTCAACCTACTGAGCCACCCAGGTGCCCCTGATCTATATGTTTTATGCCAATACAATACTGTCTTGATTACTATAGCTTTGTAGTATAGTCTGAAATCAGGAGTATGATACCTCCAGCTTTATTCTACTTTCTCAAGATTGTTTTGGCTAGTCAAGATTTTTGGAAGTTCCACACAAATTTTAGAATTATTCTAATTCTGTGAAAAATGTCATTGGGATTTTGATAGAGATTGCATTGAATTTGTAGATTGCTTAAGGTGGTATGGACATTTTAACAATGTTAATTCTTCAAATCCATGAGCGCAGACCATCTTTCCATATATTTGTGTCTTCTTCAATTTCCTTTATCAATGTCTTGTAGTTTTCAGTGTACAGGTCTTTCACCTCCTTGGGTAAATTTATTCCCAGGTATTTTTTTATGCAGTTGTAAATAGGATTGTTTTCTTACACTCTCTTTGTGATGGTTTGTTGTTAGTGTATAAAAATGCAGCAGATTTCTGTATATTGATTTTGTGTCCTGCAACTTTACTGAATTCATTTATTAGTTCTAACAGTTTTTTTGTGGTCTTTAGGATTTTCTCTATATAGTATCATGTGATCTACAAATAGTGAGTATTTTACTTCCTTTCTGATTTGTATCCCTTTTATTTCTTTCTTTCTTTTTTTTTTTTTTTTTTTTTGGTCTAATTGCTGTGATTAGGACTTCCAATATCATGTTGAATAAAAGTGGTGAGAATGGGCATCTTTGTCTTGTTCCTAATCTTAGCAGAAAAATCTTCAGCTTTTCACTGATGAGTATGATGTTAGCTGTGGGTTTGTCATATATGGTCTTTATTATATTGAGGTACATTCCCTCATGAGTTTTTATCATAAATGGATATTGAATTTTGTCAGGTGCTTTTTCTGCAACTATTGAGATAATAATGTTATTTCTATCCTTCATTTTTATTAATGTGGTGTATCATGTTGTTTGATTAGTGGATGCTGAACCATCCTTGCATCTCTGAAATAAATCCCACTTGATCATAGTATATGATCCTTTTAAATGTGTTACTGAATTCAATTTACTAATATTTTATTGAGGATTTTTGTGTTTTGTTCACTAGGGATATTGGCCTATAATTTTTTTTCCTTTTTCTTTTTTTCTTTTTTCGTGTGTGTGTGTTGTTGTTGTTCTTGTCTGGTTTGGGTATCAGGTTACTTCTGGCCTCATGAAATGAGTTTGGAAGTGTTCCCTCCTTTTCAGTTTTTTGGAAGAGTTTGAGAAGAGTAGGTATTAAATCTTTTGTGAATGTTTGGTAGAATTTACCAGTGAAGCCATCTGATCCTGGACTTTTGTTTGTTGAGAGATTTTTAATTACCAGTCAGTCTAGTTCTTCATGATTCAATCTTAGAAGATTGTATGCTTCTAGGAATTTATCCACTTCTTCTAGGTTTCCAATTTGTTGGCATAATTGTTTTTTTTTAATTTTTTTAATGTTTATATATTTTTGAGAGAGAAAGAGACAGAACATAAGTGGGGGAGGGGCAGAGAAAGAGGGACACACAGAATGTGAAGCAGGCTCCAGGCTCCAAGCTGTCAGCACAGAGCCTGATGCAGGGCTTGAACCCACGAACTGTGAGATCATGACCTGAGCCGAAGTCAGACGCTCAACCAACTGAGCCACCCAGGTGCCCCTGTGGCATAATAATTGTTAATAGTCTCTTGTGATCTTTTGTATCTCTATGATATCAGTTAAAGTGCTCCTCTTGCATTTCTATTTTTATTTGAGCCCTCTCTTTTTTCTTGATGAGTCTGGCTAAAGATTTGTCAATTTTGCTTATCTCTTCAAAGAACAAAGTCCTAGTCTGGGGTGCCTGGGTGGCTCAGTTGGTTAAGTGGCTGACTTTGGCTTAGGTTGTGACCTCACAGCTCATGAGTTCAAGCCCCACATTGGGCTCTGTGCTGACAGCCTGGAGCCTGCTAACAACTCAGAGCCTGGTTCAGATTCTGTGTCTTCCTCTCTCTCTGCCCCTCCCTTGCTCGTGCTCTCTCTCTCTCTCTCTGTCAAAAATAAATAAACATTTTTAAAAAAAGAACAAGCTCTTAGTTTTATTGATCTTTTCTGTTGTCTTTTTACTCTTTGTTTCGTTTATTTCTGCTCTGATATTTACTGTTTCCTTCCTTCTATTCACTTTGAGCTTTATTTGTTCTTTTTCTAGATCCAGTAGATGTAGCGTTAGGTTGTTTGACATTTTTCTTGTTACTTGAGGTAACCGTGTATTGCTATAAAGTTCCCTCTTAAAACTGCTTTTGCTTCTTCCCACAATTTTTGGACTACTGTATTTCTATTTTCATTTGTCTCCAGGTATTTTTAATTTCCTCCTTTGATTTCTTCATTGACCCATTGGTGGTTCAGTAGCATGTTGTTTAGCTTCTACATACTGGGATGCTTCCAGTTTTCTTGTAGTTGATTTCTAGTTTCATAGTATTGTGATTGGAGGAAAATACTTGATATCTCAATCTTTTTAAATTTACTGAGACTTGTTTTGTGGCCTAATATGATTTATCCTGGAGAATGTTTCATGTGCACTTGAAAAGAAAGTGTATTATGCTACTTGGGGAAGAAATATTCTGTATATATCTATTAAGTCCATGTGGTCTCATGTGTCATTAAGGCTGATGTTTCCTTATTGCTTTTCTGTCTGGATAGTCTATCCATGATGTTAGTGAGGTATTAAACTCCCCTACTATTACTTTATTGCTTGCTGTCAATTTCTGCCTTTAGGTCTGTTAATATTTGTTTTACATATTTATGTGCTTCTACGTTGGGTGTGTAAATATTTACAAATATTATATCCTCTTGTTAGATTGACCCCTTTATCATTAAGTAATGTCCTTCTTTGTCTTTGTTTGCAGTCTTTGTTTTGAGGGTTCTTTTTTGACATTTTATTTTATGTTTATTAAAGTACAATTGACATACAATGTTACATTAGTTTCAGGTGTGCAACATAGTTATTCAGCAACTTTATAGTTATGCTATATTCACAAGTGTAGCTACCATCTGTCACCATACACACTATTACAATACCATTTACTATACTCCCTATGCTGTACCTTTCATTCCCATGACTTACTCATTCCATGATTTAAAGCTTGTGCTTCCCATTCCCCTTCACATTTTGCCCAACCCCCTTCATAGCCATCAGTTTGTTCTCTATATTTATGGGTATGTTTCTGCTTTGCAGTTTTCTTTTTTCATTTTGTTTTGAGCAATCCTAAAAACTGTATTTTTACTCCCCCCATGTTCTTTTTTTTAAAGTAAACTCTACCCCCAACAGTGGTGTCTCCCTGCCCATGTTCCCTGGGGCTGCCTCTGGATGTGAGGCAAACCTGAACCTGCCCCTCAGGCTGAAACTTGAGGACAAGAAAATAAAACTTTTTCACATGAAGACTGGGGGATTTGTTTCAGTCTGTTGTTTGTGCAGTGCCCTGTGGGTGGTAGCCTGCCAAAGACTATCTCTCCAATTATTTTGGGCTCATGGGGCCCAGAAATGCAATTCCCCCTGGCCACCCACACCAGCTGCTCAGGGGGTGTCCTTTGTGTGGGCTGCATGTGCTTGCTGACTCAGTGGGCCACAACTGTGAACATGAGAGTGGGGCACTTGGCCAGCCCAGCTGCAGTGGGGTAGGCTACACCTGCAGTTCAAGGGAGGGGGGGGTGGCACTCCCAGTGGAGCTAGCAGGCTAGAGGTAGGGTTTGTAAAAGTCACCTGCTAGTGCCAACCAACAAAGCAGAAGAACTCAAAAATGACACCCACCAGTGCCTCCATCCTTGGAAAGCATCCCAACAAGTTTCTGCTTCTTCAGCAGATGATTTAAGATCAACAAATGAGTGTCCTTATCAGATAAAGGGTTAGTATCCAAAATCTACAAAGAATTTATCAAACTCAACACCCAAAAAACAAATAATCCAGTGAAGAAATGGGCAAAAGACATGAATAGACACATCTCCAAAGAAGACATCCAGATGGCCAACCAACACATTAAAAAATGCTCCACATCACTCATCATCAGGGAAATACAAATCAAAACCACAATGAGATACCACCTCACACCTGTCAGAATGGCTAACATTAACAACTCAGGCAACAACAGATGTTGGCAAGGATGCAGAGAAAGAGCATCTCTTTTGCATTGTTGGTGGGAATTCAAGCTGGTGCAGCCACTCTGGAAAACAGTATAGAGGTTTCTCAAAAAGCTAAAAATAGAACTACCCTACGACCCAGCAATTGCACTACTAGGCATTTATCCAAGGGATACAGGTGTGCTATTTCGAAGGGACACATGCACCCCCATGTTTATAGCAGCACTATCAACAATAGCCAAAGTATGGAAAGAGCCCAAATGTCCATCGATGGATGAATGGATAAAGAAGATGTGGTATACATATATAATGGAGTATTACTTGGCAATCAGAAAGAATGAAATCTTGCCATTTGCAACTACATGGATGGAACTGGAGGGTATTATGCTAAGTGAAATCAGTCAATCAGAGAAAGACAAAAATCATATGACTTCACTCATATGAGGACTTTAAGAGACAAAACAGATGAACGTAAGGGAAGGGAAACAAAAATAATATAAAAACAGGGAAGGGGACAAAACAGAAGAGACTCATAAATATGGAGAACAAACTGAGGGTTACTGGAGGGGTTGTGGGAGGGGGGATGGGCTAAATGGGTAAGGGGCATTAAAGAATTTACTCCTGAAATCATTGCTTCACTATATACTAATTTGGATGTAAATCTTAAAAAATAAAAAAATAAAGTTAAATCATAAAACAAAAACAAAAACAAATGAGTGTCCTCAAAATATGGTCCAGGCTCTGTTCAAACTGTTGCTTTTGTGCTGGATCCCAGGGCAAGAGGGTCTGTACATAAGCCCTTTCAAGAGTGAATGAATCCTCCATTTCCTATGGCCCTATGGTTCTCCTGAAAGTAAACCCCATTGATTTTTAACACCAGATGCTGTGCGGTCTCATCTCTCTGGTGCAGTTCCCCAGGGTTGGGAGGCCTGAAATGGGGCACAAACCCCTCAGTCCTTAGGGATGAGCTCCAGATTTTGACACCCCTTCCAATTGTGGGTCACTGTTCCTGAGGTGGGGGTTTCTTGCTGGACTGTGTCTCCACCTCTCCTACCTATCTCAATGTGTCCCTTTTATTCTTTGTCATGGAGTCTCTGTTCAGTTAGGCTTCAGGCCCTTTTCAGAGGGAATTGTTCTTTCTGTAGCTGTAGAGATACTGTGTTCATGGGGGAAGGTGAGTTCAAGATCTCTCTATTGAACCCTCCTGTGGCCAGTTGATCTTTAACAAAGACTCAAAAGCAATTCAGTGGAAGAAGGGTAGTGTTTTAAACAAATGATGCTGGAACAATTGGATATCCATATGTAGTAAATGAACCTTGATCAAAATCTCGCATCTTAGGGGCACTTCAGTGGCTCAGTCAGTTAAGTGTCCGACTTCAGCTCAGGTCATGATCTTGCGATTCTTGGGTTCAAGCCTCTCTCGGACTCTCCGCTGACAACTCAGAGCGTGGAGCTTGCTTCAGATTCTGTGTCTCCCTCTCTCTCTGCCCCTACCCCGCTCGCACTCTCTCTCTCTCTCTCTGTCTCTCAGAAATGAATAAATATTAAAAAAAATTTATGGCACAAAAACAGACACATAGACCAATGGAATAGAAACCCCAGAACTAGACCCACAGACGCATGGCCAACTAATCTTTGACAAAGCAGGAAAGAACATCCAATGGAAAAAAAGACAGTCTCTTTAACAAATGTTGCTGTCCAGTTCTCCCAGCACCATTTGTTAAAGAGACTGTCT
>NC_064817.1:54183221-54266873 GCF_023721935.1 Panthera uncia
TGTCATTTGCAAATATCTTTTCCCATTCCGTTGGTTGCCTTTTAGTTTTGTTGGTTTTTCCTTTTCTGTGCAGAAGCTTTTTATCTTCATAAGGTCCCAGTAGTTCATTTTTGCTGACAAAAATTGTTTTAATCCATTTTGTTCACTGATGTGTCCCTATGGCTCAAAACAGTGCTGACACATAGAAAAAACTCAGTAGATGTGCTATAATGGAGATATATACAAAGTGCTATGGTAGCAATAATAAATGAAAAAATTTTCACTCCCAATGTAGAAGTTTCATAAGTGGGTGACATCTGAATTGTGAGCTAAAATAGTAGGAGTTGCCAATCAGACAAAATGGGAGAAAGAACTCAGTTGACTTACAATGTATCAGGCACTATGTGAGGCCCTAGATATTCAAAGATGAACGACACAGTTCCCACCTTTGATCAGCTTAAAAGACAACTAGGGAGGAAGACAGGTAAGGAGATGACTGGAATAACTGAGTTAGAATAGTGTTAGTGTGGAGAAAGAGAAGCAGTAGATGAAGGGTACCTAATCTACACTGTGGAGGAGGGAACTGGAGGTAGTCAAAAAGGTTTCTTTAAGAGATTGAAATTGGAGCTGAGCATTGAAGGGCACAGTAGAATTAACTATGTGAAGACATAGGAAGCATTTCTGGCAGAGGGAGCAGAATGTACAAAGCAGCATAGACAAGCAGCAACTTGGCACATTTAGAATGGCTAAGCAGGGGCGCCTGGGTGGCGCAGTCGGTTAAGCGTCCGACTTCAGCCAGCTCACGATCTCCCGGTCCGTGAGTTCGAGCCCCGCGTCAGGCTCTGGGCTGATGGTTCAGAGCCTGGAGCCTGTTTCCGATTCTGTGTCTCCCTCTCTCTCTCCCCCTCCCCCGTTCATGCTCTGTCTCTCTCTGTCCCAAAAATAAATAAAAAACGTTGGAAAAAAAATTAAAAAAAAAAAAAAAAGAATGGCTAAGCAGATTGCAAGGAAGTGGTGGGGAGAGAGGAAGCTTGCCAGGTAGGCAGGGCTGGAGCACAAAAGCCATGGTAAGCAGCATGATACAAAGTGAGGATCTCTGGAAGAGTTTTAAAGAGAGAAATGACATGTCCAGATATGCAGTTTAGGAAGATCACTCTGGATCCTGGGTGCAGTGAAGGCAGTTAGATTGTCTAAAATTTGCTTCTTCCTATCAGGGGACAAGATGCAGCAACTCCCCACAAAGGGTTCATTTAGAAGGGTGGAGCATGGCAAGAGTGAGACATGAAGATGTTTGGGTGCTTGGGTTCTTGTCCTATAATGGGATGTTTGGAAATTCTTCCCACCTTGGAGAGGGTTTTGCTGGGGGGAAGCTACCTGGGAGAGTTAATACTTATGCTCCTTTCTTTGCAGAGCGTACCTTGTCCCTTCCTATTCCTTTGGAGAGAATGAGGTTCACAATCAAGAGACCTTCCCTGAAGGCACATGGATAAGGTTCTTCCAAAAAACCTTCCAGGACACATTCAAAAAAATCCTGGGACTAAATTTCTGTACCTTCCATGGCCGGGGCCTCACTCGAGAATCCTGGGGCTTCCTTCCTTTCAATCTGCCCATTACCACTGTTGGTAAGCTTTCCAATACCTCTGGACCACTCTGGTCGTTTATTCCCACCACCCAGGTCATCCATCAAGTCCAGGAGACCCAGCACACAGCTGGGATGGGCACTGGGAATTCCAGTAGGTATGGTTGAGGGCAGGGTGGGCAGGACAACTAAACAGATAAGAGTTGTTGCCATTCAGTAGCTGCCAAGAGAGCATCATCATTCACATGCATTCCTTCAACACTCTTCTGAGCTTACTCTCAGCATGCATGAGATTAGATATTTGGAGAATATGGGATGGGATGGGGTTAGAGCAGAGGGAAAGAACAGAGGAAAGGGAGGAGACACAGATACTGAGTTTCAGTATGTAGATCCCTCTGAGGGATGGGTAATTTGAGTTGAGGAAGGGAGGCTCAGATGCTTGTCTCTTCTCCTTCTCCATAGTTGGGGAGCCCCTGCCAATCCCTAGGATTAAGAAGCCAAACAAGAAGATAGTGGACAAGTACCATGCACTCTACATCAGTGCCCTGCGCAAGCTGTTTGACCAGCACAAAGTTCAGTATGGCTTTCCTGAGGCCCAGGAGCTGACAATCATATAACAGGAACTAGATTCCCCCATCACTAAAGTCCTAAAGCATGGATAGATCCAAATACGGTAACCCAGAAGGAAGAATTTAGAGAGAGAGGAGAATCTCAGGCATGAGGGAGGAGGCCAACCAAGCCAGAAAGTACTTAATGAATGGGGTTTTGCAGAAGAAACCAAAGGAGCAGAAGAGTAGGCAACAACCCACTGTAGAAAGCAGAGTCTTGTGAATCCAAAGCTCTTTTTTTTTTTTTTTTTGCCCCCTGATTCCAGCCAACCCTCTGACCAAAGGAATGAGAAGCCAAAAACCACCACCGCTCCCCCTTACCAAACCTTAGTGACACCATCACTCTTTAGATTTAGGCTTAGAAGCCTTGTTGAGAACAGGAATAGTTTGTTTCCTTCTCCTCCTTACAATTTGGGACCCACAACCAAGTAAACCAGGGACCTGAACTATAGCTGCTGATCCAAACAGAAAGGATTCCCTCAGTTGTGACACAATTCTACACTGCAAAAGCTTGCCACATGCAGTTATGCTGTTTCTTCTATAAAAATAAAGGTCTATGGGCACCTGGGTGGCTCAGTTGCTTAAGTGTCTGAGTGTTGATTTCGGCTCAGGTCATGATTTCACAGTTTGTGAGTTCAAGCCCCACGTTGGGCTCTGTGCTGATCCTGTGGAACCTGCTTTGGATTCTCTATTTCTCTCCCTCTCTCTCTGCCCCTCCCCTGCTCACGCTCTCTCTGTTTCTCTCAAAATGAATAAATAAACTTTTAAAAAGTTAAAAATAAAGGTCTAGATGTATAAAACAGGCTATGACTATTTTCTAATTACTGTGGTTCACTACTGGCCTTCCCTCAAACCTGGCCAGAAAGCTAGTCTGTGGAAAGCCATTTTCCTCCTCTTCATCCACCCTTTATACTTCCTCTGGCAGAAGAGGTGATGGAGAGGAACCAGAACTGCTACACAGTGTAGGATACAGAGGCAAAATCATGAGAACTGGCACAGGTATCCACTGAATAGCCCATCTCTCCTGACCCCCACATAACCATCCAGAGTCAGAAGGAAGGGAGCCACAAGACCATGAGTTTACTCAAGACTGTGAGTTTACTTTATGTCAACTTCCTACTGTGTAACATGGATTATGCCATTATTTTCACACTCTTTGTCTCTTAATGCTAACGCCAACCCTGTGAGATTCCATCACCTCCATTTCACAGCAGCTAAAACTCATAGTTAAGTAAATTGCCCAAAGCCACATAGCTTTGGATAGAACTAGCATTCAAACCTAGGCTTTGCTAATTCTAATCCAAAGTTCTTTCTAATACCATCACACATCCTATTCCTCACTTCCTGGAAACCTATTAATCAGCTTCATTTTCCTAAAGAAGGAAAATTTAAAGTAGTTCATGGCACCCCTCTTGAAGTAGTTCATAAGTGTGGGCAAAAATGACATGGATTCTACTCAGAGTGGATCCAGGTTAGGCCTCAGGGAAAGTAGTTTATTAATTAAAAAAAACTTTTTGTATCAACAGATTGGAAGTGAGAATCCAGAAATAAACCCATACATGTATGGTGTTGATTTTTGCCAATGGTGCCAAGACAATTCAACAGGGGTAAAGAATAGTCTTTTCACAGATATCATATGTTTTCACTCTTATGTGGATCCTGAGAAACTTAACAGAAACCCATGGGGAAGGGGAGGGAAAAAAAAAAAGAGGTTAGAGTGGGAGAGAGCCAAAGCATAAGAGACTCTTAAAAACTGAGAACAAACTGAGGGTTGATGGGGGGTGGGAGGGAAGGGAGGGTTGGTGATGGGCATTGAAGAGGGCATCTTTTGGGATGAGCACTGGGTGTTGTATGGAAACTAATTTGACAATAAATTTCATATATTAAAAAAAGAATAGTTTTTTCAATATATGATGCAGGGACAACTGGATATTCATATGGAAAAGAATGAAGTTGGAACTCTGCCTCAAACCATATACAAAAATTAACTCAAAGTGGATCAAAGACCTAAAGTGAGAGCTAAAAGTATAAAACTATTGGAAAAAAACATAAGAGTAAAGTTTGCTGGCCTTGGATTTGGCAATAGATTCTTAGATATGACACCAAAAGCACAAACAACAAATGAAAAAATAACTAAGTTGGACTTCATTAAAATTAAACACTTTTATGCTTCAAAGAACACTATCAAGAAAGTGAAAAGACAACCCACAGGAGAAATTTGCAAATCATGTGTCTATAAGAGTCTAGTATCCATAATATATAAAGAACTCTTACAACTCAATGACAAAAAGACAACCCAATTCAAAATGAGCAAAGGATTTGAAAGACATTCCTCCAAATAAGACATACAAATGAAAAGGTTCTCAATATTATTAATCATTAGGGAAATGCAAATAAAAACCACAATGAGATACCATTTCACACTCACTAAGATGACTATAACAAAAAAGACAGACAATACCAAATATTAGTGACGATATGGATAAATTAGAACCCTCAGGCATTGCTGATAGGAATATAAAGTGGTGCAGCCCCTTTGGAATACAGGTTGGCAGTTCCTCAAAAAGTTACACAGAGAGTCATCATATGACCCACAAGTCCCACTCCTACATATATACTCCCAATTTTGAAAATACATGATTCTACAAAAATTTGTACATGGATGATCATAGCACAATTACTTATAATAGCAAAAAATGAAAACAACACAAAGCCCATCAATTGATGTATAAACAAAATGTGGTATAGTTATACCATGGAATATTATTCAACCATGAAAGGAATGAAGTACTGATATACACCACAACATTGATGAACTTGCAAACATCATGCTAATTTTAAAAAGCCAGAAACCCAGGTTGTATATTACATAATTCCATTTCTATGAAATGTCCAAAATATGCAACAATGGAGATAAAGAGACAGAGACATAAAGTAGATTAATGGTTATCAGGGACTGGGGGAAAGGGGAAATGGGAGTGACTACTAATGGGTATGGAGTTTCAGGGATCATGAAAATGTTGTGTAATTAGATAGTGACAATGACTGTGCAACCTTGTGAATTATTAAAACCCACCATATTGTACACCTTAAACTGGCAAATTTTATAGTAGGTCAACTGTATCTTGAAAAAGTAATGTTTATGAAAAATCAGCCTTTTAATTTAAGGAAAAACGTGTGGGTTGTATGAAAAGTTGTATTAATGTTTCAGGGTGCCTGGGTGGCTCACTCAGTTGAGCGACCAACTCTTGATTTTGGTTCAGGTCATGATCCCAGGGTCATAGGATTGAGCCCCACGTTGGGCTCTGCACTGAGCTTGAAGCTTGCCTGGGATTCTCTCTCTCTCCCTCTGCCCCTCTGCCCCTCTGCCCCATTCTTTCTTTCTCTAAAAAAAAACAATAGTTGTATCAGAGTTTAAAAAACACAATAATTCTTTTAATACTTTTTATTTTGAAATGATTGCCAGTTCACAGGAAGTTGCAAAAGTAGTCCATTGGACCCTTTACCCAGCTTCCCACGATGGTGACCTCTTCTATAATTGAGTACAAAATCAAAACCATGAATTGACACCAGTACAATACTGCTGATTAGACTATAGGCCTTACTCAATTTCACCATTTTTATGCACACTTATTTGTGCGTGTGTATGTGTGCGTGTATACATGCAATTTGATCTCATATATAGATTTGTATGACTGGGGTGCCTAGGTGGCTCAGTTGGTTGACCATCCAACTCTTGATTTCAGCTCAGGTCATGCTCTCACAGTTCATGGGATCAAGCCCCTCTATTGGGTGTCAGCATATAGCCTGCTTGGGTTTCTGTCTCTCCCTCTCTCTCTCTGCCCCTCCCCTGCTCACACATGCACTCTGTCTCTCTCTCTCCTTCTCACTCAAAATAAACATTAAAAAATATAGATTTGTATGACCCCCATGACCATCATGACATAGAACTGTTTCATCACCATAGAGTAGCTACCGCATATCTCGCCTATATAATCACACACCTCTGCCTTCATCCCTGTGCCCTGGCAATCACTGATCTATTCTCCATCTCTTTAGCTTTATCATTTCAAGAATATTATATAAATGGAATCATACAGTATGTAATGTTTTGAGATTGTTTTTTTTTCACTAAGCATAATGCTCTTAATTAAGATCCATCCAAATTGTCATGTATCAATAGTTCATTCCTTTTTATTGCAGAGTAAGATTCCATGGTCTGGATGCACCAGAGTTTCTTTAAGCATTCACCTATTGAAGGACATCTGGATTGTTACCAGTTTTTGGCAATTACAAGTAAAGCCACTATTAACATCCATGTACAAATTTTTGTATAAATAGGATGTTTGATTTCTCTGGGATAAATGCCTAGGAGTGCAATTGCTGGGATATATGGTAATTGCACGTTTAGTTTTATAGGAAACTCTCACACTATTTTCTAGGGTGGCTGTACCACTTTGAGTTGCCATGAGCAATATATGAGGCATCTTAGCCAGTATTTAGTATTGTCACTGTTTTTTTTTTTTAAGTGTATTTATTTATTTTGAGACAGAGAGTGTATGAGTATGGGAGGGACAGAGAGAGATAGCAAGAGAAAGAATCCCAAGCAGTCTCCTTGCTGTCAGCATGGAGCCTGACACAGGGCTCAAGGCCATGGGTCAGCACAGAGCCTGACATGGGACTCGACCCCACGGACCATGAGATCATGACCTGAGCCGAAGTCGGAAGCTTAACTGACTGACCCAGGCGCCCCCCTCATGGTAGTTTTAATTTGCATTTTTGCTTTGGATGGGTCTCTGCTAGCTAGAAATGCCTGGGGACACTCACCTGGGCCCAGACTACTTGCAGCGATCCCACAAAGACATTTCCCCCTGGATCCAATGTTGTGGCCGTCCCAGCTTTTGTGGTTTTTATTATGATTGCAAGACATACCTCAGCAGCAACCATCAGGGAACTTTGAAAAAAACAAGGTTTATTGCTCAGGTTCTGGAGAGTCCACAACACACGAGTTGCCACACAGTAAGGTCATAGGTAAAGACAACATGCAGACCTGGAGTTCTGCCTTTCCTGGGGTCAAAGGTGGGGTGCCTAGGGCATTGCAAGTTCATTCTTAATTGAATTTAAGACATGAGTGGGAATTAAAACTTGGGAAGGGAAAAGCAGGGTCGCTCAGTCATTTATGTCACCCAGGGCTTTCAAAAAGGGGAGCCTCATGGTTGGGGCAGCCTGGCTCTTTATCTCATTGTGTAGCTGGTAATGTGTTTATTTGAGATGAAGGTCTTTGTGGTTTTGTTTTTTTTTTTTTTAATGTTTATTTATTTTTGAGACAGAGAGAGAGACCGACAGAGCACTACTTGGGGAGGGGCAGAGAGAGAGGGAGACAGATTCTGAAGCAGGCTCCAGGCTCCGGGCTCTGAGCTGCCAGCACAGAGCCTGATGCGGGGCACTAACTCAAGAGCTGTGAGATAATGACCCGAGCTGAAGTCAGGCGCTTAACCCACTGAGCCACCCAGGCTCCCAGAGATGAAGGTCTTTGATACGGAGGTCTTGCTAATTAAAAGCTAATTGTCAGGCACTTACACTACAATTGTCCTAATGGCTAATCATGTTAAACATATTTTCATGTACTTATTTGCTGTCTATATATCCTCTTCAGTGAAATGTCTCTGCATGTCTTTTGTCCATTTCAGAATTTTACTGTTGAGAGTTCTTTATATATTCTAGATGCTAGTTCTTTGTTGGATATATGGTTTGCAGATGCTTTTTCCCAGACTGTAGCTTGTCTTTCTATCCTAACAGGGTTTTTTACAAAGAAAATATTTTTACTTTTAGTGAGGTTGAATTTACCAAATTTTTCTTTTATGAATTGTATCAGTTTAGTATTACAACTGTAACAAATTACATTATAGTGGCTTAAAACAACTATTTTTTCACTTTCTGTAATATATGAGAAAAGAAATGCCAAATCAATTCAAAAAATCAAGAAAAGCTATAACTTAAAACTAAAATATGATATTTTGACTTTTGACTCCATTACACAAAATAAGCTGAGCAACAATTTTGACAAAAATATTGTCTCTCAATAACACATAAAAATCGGCAGAGTGAGATATTAAAGGAAAACATTTTATCCTGAACAGAGTATACCTCTGGTTTAATAGCTACAGGAAGAGAACTGTTTGTTGTAAGATCAGAATTGGGGGCGGGGTTATCTGTAGAAGCATTAATGAAATTCCTGGCAAAGTTAACTGAAATCATTGAAGAGGAAGGCTAATATTTCCAAACAGGTGTTTAATATCAACAAAACAGGGTTTTTTGTAATCTTATGCGGTCACAAATCTACAATGCCAAGAAATACAAATCAAGGCTTAGCTATAAATCGGAGGAAATTGAACTGTTAGATTCTCAAAGGAACTCAGCCATAAAGATTTCATTGAAATAGAGCAAAGGGTCACTGTTAGAGATGCTCCAGAAATTATCCTGCTCCAAATATTTGTCATGCATCAATACACATCTCACTGACAACAAAAACATTCCAGAAAGATGACCCTATTTTAAAATGTACTTGGAGGGTCCTGAGAGAAATAAAGAATGCTGATGTTTACTTAAGGAATATTCAGCAGAAAAATATGACATCTTCATTCTGAACTTCAAGGACTTATATTTTTATTTTTGAAAAAAATGGAATATAATTCACATACCATATAATTTACCCTTTTAAGTGTACAATTCAGTGGTTTTCATATAGTCACAATGGACAGCTTAGGCCAGCCCATGAGGAATAATTACACCCCAAAAGAAACATTTATAATGCAGCATTTCTATTTAGTGTTTTGTTTTATATAGTTAATAGTGTTTTGTTTTACATAATTAATGAGATTTTTTTTAAAATATATATTTGGATTTTCTTTTTATTTATTTTCATTACCAATTTTGGTATTTTTACAGAACGAGATGAATTTTCAGAAACAAATTACAACATATTATATTGCACCAGTAAGATATGAGTTTACTTTATGATAGCTTAATGCCTGAACTTGGTCCAGGAACCAACTGGTTACAAGTTATTTGCAAACAATATGATTGTTTACTTTTAAAACTCAAGAGAATAAACTGATAAATTGTTAGAATTGGTAAGAGAGTTCAGTCAAGTAGCTAAATACAAAATAATAAATGCAAAATCAATTTTTCTTGTATACTAATAATAACCAATTAGTAAATATAATAGGAAAAAGATGTACAAAAACTTATTGAGATATATGAAGGAATGTGTAAATAAATGGAGAGACAAACTATGTTCCTGGATGAGAAAACTCAATATTGTGAAGATATTAATTATTAATTATTTCAAAAAAAATTTCCAAATTAGATTGAATGTTTAATGCACTTCCAATTAAAATCCTAATAGTTTTGTTTAGCACTTAAGAAAGCTATTCTAGGGGCACCTGGGTGGCTCAGTCAGTTAAGCATCCAACTCAGTTTTGCCTCAGGTCATGATCTCACCAGTCGTGGGTTCAGGCCCACATCAGGCTCCTTGCTGACAGCATGGAGTCTGCTTGGGATTCTCTCTACCCTTCTGTCTCTGCCTCTCCCCCACTTATGCTCTCTCTCTCTAAAATAAATAAATAAACTTAAAAACAAAGAAAGCTATTCTAGGGGCACATGGGTGGCTCAGTCACTTGAGCATCCACTTCAGCTCAGGTCAAGATTTCACAGTGAGATGGAGCCCCGGGTCCGGAGCCTGCTTCAGACTCTCTGTGTCCCTCCCTCTCTGCCCCTCTCCCACTCGCTCTCTCTCCCTCTCTCTCTCTCTCAAAAATAAACATTAAAAAAAGAAAGCTATTCTAAAATTCATCCAAAAGAATAAACAGTCAAAAAGTAACAAGGCAATTTTTGAAAACTAAGTGTAATGTGGAGAAATTAGCACAACTTGATGTTAAAAAACATTATAAATATTCAAATATTAAAATAGAATAGTACTGGTATTAGCTAGGATGCAACAGGAAGCTACTCAAATAAGAGGGCTAAAAGATTTTTGCTTGGCCCTAGTGCTTTCTAGGACAAAGAAAGACCCCAATCCAATGGCACAACTCCATTGTCTGAGTGTGCAGCAAAGTCAAGGTCTGTCAAAATTTGTTGAGCTTTAGAGTTGATTGGGGTCTCTGCACAGGCATCCCAGAACAGGCTTCCCTCCCATGTCACAGACCCAGGCTCACTAATGTCTGGTGGCTGCATAATGAAAGTATCAGGAGGGACAATCGAGAGGGGTTGGAGGGAAAATAGATGGAGAATGTTCCTTGCTGGGGGGAGGAAAAAGACCTTCAGACTCACTGCTGCCCCCAGGTCCAAGACTACAATAGGAAACCCATCATTTTTGGACCTCCACAACAGAAATCACCACAGCCTCAAGACATAATGTCTGAGGAAAAACTAAGATATTTTTAGAGCCTAATCTCTGGATCTCAGGACCTGGTGGAGTTTTATCTTAATAACCAGCTTTTCTCTCTTCCCCATTAACTGGAAGAAAACTCAGCTTAGAGATGGCCTAGGACAAGGAATGGGTGAGTCAGAAAACAGAGAGCTTATAGGAATAGCTGGAGAGGGACTCCACCCCCTTGACAAACCCAACCGCCTGGAGGTAAGCCAGGTGACACAGCCCAAAAGCATCTGTGCAAACAAGTCCTCCCAGAAGACAAGCAGAGTCTGGGAGATGCCTCCCTTTTTATCCCCAGGATCTCTCACACCATATGACATATACAGGTCATTATGGCACAAGTTGTTCCTAGAGTATTAGCAATTCAGCAAATGTGTCAGCCTAAATTGTTATTTGTCCCACATCACTAGTGCTTTCAAGCTATCATAACAATATTCTGTCAATATTTTAACAACTGGTTATGGATTTCTTACTATGTGACAGGCACTGTTCTAGATGCTAGCATTGTAGCATTGAATAAAACAGACCCCGCCCTCTCAGAGACTACATCTTAATTGTAGGAGACAGAAAAACAAGCAAGCAAGCAACACCATCAGATAGTGATATGTGCCATGAAGAAAAGTAAGGCCAATAAGGGATCAGTGTGTGACAGGGGGTCCTACTTCACCTAGGCTGGTAAAGGAGGTCTTCCTTGGAAAGGTATTATTTGGATAGAGATCTAAGCAGAGGCAGCCAGTCTTGTTAACGTTGGAGGAAAACCAGTCCCAGCAGAGGGACCAGTAAGGACAAAAGCCTGAGAGGAAATCTAGTTGGCAGGTTCAGGGAACAGCAAGATTTCCTGGTAACTGGATGGAGTGGAATGAACAGGGAAAGAAGGGAAGAATAGTGAACCTTTATAAACTATCACCTAGATTCAACAGTTGTCATGACACTGCCACTTCTTGGCTGGCTCAGTTGGTGGAGCTTGCAACTCTGGTTCTTGGGGTGGTAAATTTGAGCCCCACGTGGGGTGGAGAGATTATTTCAAATAAGTTAATCAATTTAAAAGATACTGCTGCTTGCTTCATCTATTCCAAAGGGTTCTTTTTAGCTGAAGTGTTGTAAAGTAAATTTCACCTTTATGTGGGTCACATCTAAAATAATGACCATTTTCTTAGGTAACAATAAAGTTATTATCACACCTAAAGAATTAACTATAATTCCCTAGTACCATCTAATACTTGCTCTGTAGTCAAATTTCACTCATTATTTTCAAAATTTTTTTTTTAATTTTTAAGTTTATTTATTTGAGAGAGAGAGAAGGCACAAGTGGAGGAGGGGCAGAGTAAGAGGGAGAGAGAGAGAATCCCAAGCAGGCTCTGCACTGTCAGCATGGAGCCTCACACATGGGTTTGAAATTGTGAGATCATGATCTGACTAAACCACCCAGACACCCCTCAAAATGTTTTTAACTGTTGGTTTATGATGTAAATATATTCTCAGTTATTTTCTTTATTTGTTTATTTATAATTACTATTTATTGTGTTTTTTCTATAGTCCTTTTTTAATTTAAATTTTAGTAAGTTAACATACAGTACAATATTGGTTTCAGGAACAGAACTCAATGGTTCATCACTTACAAACAACAGCTGGTGGTCATCATAACAACTGCCCTCCTTAATACCCATCCCCCATCTAGCCCATCCCTCACCCACCTCCTCCAGCAACCCTCAGTTTGTTCCCTATTGTTAAGAGTGTCTTGTGGTTTATTTCCTTTCTCTTCTTTTTTTCCCCTTCCCATATGTTCATCTGTTTTGTTTTTTAAATTCCACATATGAATGAAATCATATGGTATTTGTCTTTCTCTGACTGACTTACTTCACTTAGCATAATGCACTCTAGCTCCTTCCCCCATCATCATTGCAAATGGCAAGATTTCATTCTTGTTGATGGCTGAGTAATATTCCATGGTGTGTATATGGATGTGTGTGTGTGTGTGTGTGTGTGTGTGTATGTGTGTGTACATCTCACATCTTCTTTATCCATTCATCAGTTGACATTTGGGCTCGACTTAAAATTATTTTAAATAAATTATTTTAATCTAGAGCAGCACTGCCTCTCCACTCCCCCCCTTTTTTTATACCATTGATTTTTTAAAGAAACTAGATCACTGGGACACCTGGATGGCTCAGTTAAGCATCCAACTTTGGCTCAGGTCATGATCTCACAGTCTGTGAGTTCAAGCCCCATGTTGGGCTTTGTGCTGACAGCTCAGAGCCTGGAGCCTGCTTTGGATTCTGTGTCTCCCTTTCTTTCTCTGCCCCTCTACCACTCATTCTCTCTCTCTCAAAGATAAATAAACATTAAAAAATTAAAAAAAGAAACTTAGATAACTTTCCTATATAAGGTCCCATATTCGGGATTAGTCTGTTAGCCTCCTCATGGTGTCTTTTAACTTGTTCCTTTATTTCTCCTATTTCCTGTAAACTAGAAGCTAGCCAGAGGCTTCTTTAGATTCAGGTTCACCTTTGGAAGGGAGAATACTCTAAAGGTAGGTGTAAGGTTGCACATTGCAGTTATCTTCCTTATAGTGCTTCTAAGATTGACCCAAAATATGTGTGCTGATGACCTAATCTTTTCATCATAACATTCCACATCAACCTTTCACACCGTGATTTTAGCAGTCAATGATGGTCATTTCAGGACACGATTATTTCATCAGAGGTTGTACAATAATGTTTTTCTATTTCTATCATTCCATCCACATTTATTAGCTCACATAATGAAGTATATTGATAAATCTCACTTCCAACTCCATTCCTCTGACCTGCTCCTTCTCTCTCCCTACAAGCAAGTATTTTTGATATTTTGAGGGTTTTTTTCTAGTGGTCTTCTTACAATTAGAAACATTTGTATGTATATATTTGTATATATGGATATATTTGTATCCCTTCCTTCTTGACAAAAGGTTACATTACTGTATATGCTATTCTGTATATTTCTTTTTTATTTTTTAATGTTTATTTATTTTTGAGACAGAGAGACAGCACAAGCAGAAGAGGGGCAGAGAGAGAGGGAGACACAGAGCCCGAAGCAGGCTCCAGGCTCTGAGCTTTCAGCACCGAGCCCGACACAGGGCTTGAACTCATGGACTGCAAGATCATGACCTGAGCCGAAGTTGGTTGCTCAACCAGCTGAGCCACTCAGGCACCCCTATTCTGTATCTTTCTTTTTTGATTTAAATATATCCTGGAAATCACTCCATATCTGTGTCTCCAGATCTCCATCACTGGAAGATCTTCATCATTGGTTTTGAACAGGGGAATGGCAAAATCTGGTTTGCAGTTTAGAAGACTTCCTCTTGCTGCCTTGTGAAAAAATAGAATTGAAAATGGCAAATACCAAAGCATAGAGATCATGAAAAGGCTGCTATAATAGTCCAGGGAGATGAGCCATTTTTAATGATGTAAATGAAGACAACTCAGATGAGGGAGGGAGGGGCCTGGGCCCTTGACAGCTTCCCTGAGTTGACCTGCAGAGCAGTTCAGACATTTCATGGTGTCCAAAATAGAGAGAAATACATATTTACCTTATTTAGCCTACATTTTAGTTTGGATCTCTGTCACATGCACTGAACCACATTCTAACTAATACAAATCATTCTGGTTCTAACAAGCTCTGATTATTACCACTGGGAGTCACAACAACTGGCTTCTTGTCTTGACTGTATTGGTCATGTCACCTTGAACAAAGAAGAAGTAGGAGGGTGTTCAAGGTGGAGGTAACAGCATGGGTGAGGTTGTAGAGACTGTGTAATTTGGCCTTTATCTTACAAGCAACAGAATGCACCTGAAAGTGAGAAGTACAAAAGGAATTTTCAGAAGATTAAATGGATAGTACTATAGAAGGGAAGATAAACTAGAGACTAGGAGACCATAATAAGAATCCACTCCAGGCCTTGATTCTACCCAACAGGCAGTCATTGATGAGCCAAAATTATTTATTTCCTCAAAGACTTACCATGGTGAATATTGCCACCACCTCTCTGACTCTACTTCCTACTATATATATATATATATATTTTTTTTTTAACTTGTTGCTAACTCCACTCCAGCCACACTGATGTGTTTGCTGTTTCTTGGATAAATTTCTTGAACAAGTATGCTCATGCCTCAGGGATTTTGTAGTTGTATGCTCTGTCTGGAATGACTCTTCCCCTAGAGGGCCACATGCCTTCCCTGACCAATCTACCTAAAATGGGAGCCCATTTCCCATCCCCCTTACTCTGATTTATGGTACTTCACAGAATGTATCACCACTTGGCTATATATTTTGTTGCTGCTGCTGTTGTCTCCCCTCCCTAGAGTATAAGCATCATGAGGACAGGGATTTTGTCTAGCTCACTGCTGCTATAACCCCAGTACTTAGAACATTGCATTAAAATATAGATGGCACATAATAAATATTTTTTGAATGAATGAATGATATATAAAATAGACTTCTCTTAAGTATTTCTACCAATATTTTACTTCAAGGAATGGAGAAACCAAGAGACAACCAAAGTAAGGAGGGGAGGGCTAAGATGGAAGACTCAGAGACTAAAAACATAAGGGAAGGAGATTGAAGAGGAGCTAAGAGGCTTAGCCCAGTCCCATTTACAGACTGAAATGCATTCAGGTAAACTGTGGAGTAACTTTTCTTCTTGTTTTTTTTTTTTAATTTTTAATGTTTATTTTTGAGAGACACAGACAGACAGAATGTGAGCGGGGGAGGGCCAGAGAGAAAAGGAGACACAGAATCCAAAGCAGGCTCCAGGCTCTGACCTGTCAGCACAGAGCCTGATGCAGGGCTTGAACTCACAAACTGAGCCGTGAGATCATGACCTGATCTGAAGTCAGATGCTTAACTGACTGAGCCACCCAGGTGCCCCATGTAGAGTAAGTTTTCTGTAACTAACTAAACCTGCTAGTTTTGCATCCCTGTCTTTTCCCCCAAAGTTATGAAAATTTTAAGAACAATAGACTTTTAAATTTTTAGAAAAATATATAGAAAAATATCTTCATAACCACAAAGTGGGGAAGAATTTATTAAGCAACACACAAAAAGTACAAACCTTAAAGGAAAGGATTGATAAATTCAACCACATTAAAATTAATAACTTTGAAAAATTCTAAAGAAAGGGAAAAGACAATCTACAAACTAAGAGAAAAATCATTCATTCAACAAATATTATTGAGCACCTACTATGTGCCAGGTACTGTTAATGGTCCTTAGGATAAATCAATGGACAAATCAAACAAAAAATCCCTACCCTTGAGGAGCATTCTATATATCTATATCATCTATATCTATATCTATATCTATATCTACATGTTAATTACTACAGACTAAGTACATTGTAAATATTTTACGTATATTAACTCTTGTAATTGGCACAAGTCTATGAGTTAGGTATTCCACAGATGAGAAAAATGAAGCTAAAAGAGGTTAAGGACACAGGCACAGAGAAGTTAATTGCCTGATATCACAGTTAATGAAGGGTGGAGCTGGGATTTGAACCCAGGCAGTCTGGCTCTAGAGGCTATGTTCTCTATACCTTAGCACAAATTGGTATATTAGCATTCACTGCACCTGACAAAGGATTAGTATATGGACTGTGTCAAAGAGCTCCTACAAAGCAGTAAAAGAAAAACAAGCATCAGAAAAATGAGTAAGAGACATAGCAGGTATTTTCCAGAAGAAAGATGGCCCATAAATATATTAACTGATGTTCAACCTCTTTAGTAATTGGGGAAATACAAGTTAAAACCACAACCAGGTAGCATTCAACACTAAACTGATTGGCAAAAATTAAAAAGTGAGTTCAAGTAAAACTGAATATGCACAGAACCTATGATTCAGCAGTTCCACTCCTAGGCATATATCCTAGAGAAACTTTTACACATGAGCACCAGAAGGCATGTATAAGAATATTCTGGAAGTTGGGGCGCCTGAGTGGCTCAGTCGGTTAAATGTCCAACTTTGGCTCAGGTCATGATCTCACAGTTCGTGCGTTTGAGCCCCGCATCAGGCTCTGTGCTGACAGCTCAGAGCCTGGAGCCTGCTTCAGATTCTGTGTCTCCTTTTCTCTCTGCCCCTCCCCCTCTTGCTCTCTGTCTCTCTCTTTAAAAAATAAATAAACATTAAAAAATTTTTAAAAGAATGTTCTGGAAGCATGGTTTATAATAACAAAAACAAGCTGGAAACAACCCAAATGTCCATCAATAAGAGCATGAATGAACAAATCATGGTATATCCATCCATATTCATACAATAGAATATAAAAAACAGAACTACATATATCAACAAAGATTAATCTCAAAACCTTAGTGTTCAGTGAAAACAATCAAGCCACAGCAGAATATCATATTTTATACACACGCACACATACACACATATGTATATATGCAAATATATACATATACATGCAAAACTAAACAATGTTTTATTGTTTAGGGACACATACATACATATATGACACAACTACCAATAAAAGCAAGAGAATAATAGACAAACTCATCAGTATAATGGTTTTTCATGGTGGGGGGAGGAGATGAGGGGAATATTAGGCAGAAGCATGTGAGGGCCTTCGACGCTACTGACAGCATACTATTTCTTTTCTTTTTTTTTTTTTTAATTTTTTTTTCAACGTTTTTTATTTATTTTTGGGACAGAGAGAGACAGAGCATGAACGGGGGAGGGGCAGAGAGAGAGGGAGACACAGAATCGGAAACAGGCTCCAGGCTCCGAGCCATCAGCCCAGAGCCTGACGCGGGGCTCGAACTCACGGACCGCAAGATCGTGACCTGGCTGAAGTCGGACGCTTAACCGACTGCGCCACCCAGGCGCCCCAGCAGCATACTATTTCTTTAGCTGGGTGGTATATACACATGCATTCTCGTGATTATTCTTTCAACTCTTTTATACATGTGATATATTTCACAATCATACAAAGAAAAAAATCTGAAAAGCATTAAGCTGGAAGCTCACGCTTCTTTCTGCTGGTCCACCCTTTGTTTCATGTCCGATTTCTTGATGTCGACTGAACTGCTGGGACTGCCTCCTGGCACCCCACACTTGATGTGTGCCCTTCATACCAGTTCTTCCCCAGTGGTGACAAATTATCAGCCTTTGTGCCAAATCTGTTTGAAGTAGTGTTTTGTTTAGACAGTATAGTGATTGTTGTTTTTGAATTTTAAAATGGGTCAGAAAAAGAAAACACACACATGCACACACATATGCACATACATTCAAACATAGAAAGGTAAAATACATATGCAAAGTATTGACAATTGTTGAATTGAAGAGGTAGATGATATACAGCTGTGTATTATTCTATTCTTTCAACTTTCGTTTGTTTGAACTTTTTTACCAAAAAAAGTTGGACAAACCAATTCTGAAGTTCTTTATTTTTTAAATGTTTATTTATTTTTGAGACAGAGAGAGAGTGAGTGAGTGGGGGAGGGACAGAGAGAGAGGGAGACACAGAATCCAAAGCAGGCTCCAGGCTCTGAGCTGTCAGCACAGA
The DNA here is from genome assembly GCF_023721935.1 of Panthera uncia. Classification (NCBI taxonomy): domain Eukaryota; kingdom Metazoa; phylum Chordata; class Mammalia; order Carnivora; family Felidae; genus Panthera; species Panthera uncia. The sequence continues at coordinate 54,201,368 of NC_064817.1, forward strand.
GCCTGACGCGGGGCTCGAGCCCACGGACTGTGAGATCATGATCTGAGCCAAAGTCGGATGTTTAACTCTGAGCCACCCAGGCGCCCCTGTTCCCTCATTTCTAGTACCTCTGTTCCCTAGAGACATTGGAGTTTGTAATTTGTGGTTCAGCTTGTAGATCTTGGCCCCTCCTAGATCGCCCTGCTTCCTAAATGTAAGCAGGTCATGGTGTTGGGACATGAAAGGTGTTTCTCTCATTTCCTTAAGCTGAATAAACCATACCTGAAGTTTTGTTTTTTATAACAGGTTCAGGACAATACAAACTGCTGTAATTCACCACTACCCTGCAGTGGAGAAGGAGACCCTCCATCAGCTACAGTAACCACAGTACCCATATCCAGCAGCTACAGTAAATTTGGCAACTGTACTATACATTGTAAGATACAGGTGGGGCCTTGAAACAGGCAAGCCACACCAGCTAGCTTCTCCCAGAAGATAAGATGAAGAATTTTATGATTCTTTATGCCTCCTGTAGTCTCTCTGACACCAAAGGTGAAAAGGGTGGGAAAGTAAGATCTTTGAGCAACATCAAGGGGCCATTGGGAGTAAACTACTGTATCGGGTATATAATGTCTGAGATAAATGGCTGTTACCTGTGCCTGGACTTGTGAGTTAGAAAGAATCCCTTGAGGGTGCATAGACACCAGAAAGTTTGTGGTCAATAAACCATTTCTCTTCAGACTGATGGATTTAGTTGCTCAGAGACCAATTACATTAGAAAAACTGAAGCAGCTTCCCAGTTAGCATTTGTCTTGCCATGTTCTGTAATATGACAGTTTCTTTCTTTGCAAACTCTGGTTTTCATTCCTGCAGCTATCACACTGTACTAAACAAATCCTTGATCCCTGCCACCCCCAGCTCAGCTATTTCTGCACACACCATATAGCATGAATTCATCCAATTGTTTAGAATGCAAAACAGGATTAGAAGGAATAGGCAGATATCCAGAGGCAGCCAATGTCACTTGGGGAATAAGCTGAGGTTGGCTAGTGATACTGCATGACAAGCTGGATCAGCCAGCCAAAGAAGTAAGGGAAATGGCAAGATCCCTGTCTGATTGTTCTCATCACCTGGACAGGGAGGTCAAGATCACTTGTACTTCTGATCCCCACTCACCTTTGACCTAGGACTAGAATTGAATGGTTTCTACTGGCCATGTTACTTTTTGGAATGGCCTTGCCTTTTGGTTTATTCTTGCCTTGACCTCCACGTGTAGTTGATGTCCCAGATTTTAGAACTTCAACTTGTTTCTGATACCTAGATCCCCACATGAACAGGAATTAGTTTGTGGGAATATTGATGCCTGCCCATCCTTCTCCATGACCTACTTTGGCTATTTGCTTTCAACATCCTATGGTTGCCGAACTCAAGGATTTGATACCGCTCTGATAAATCCTTACCAGGCCAGGGACTGAAGAAAAGGAAAAGAACTCTATTACCAAAGCTCTGGCATCAAAAAGGTATCTTCAGGCCTCTGAAAAGGAAGTGAAGGCCAAGACCAGACAAATTAGCTGCTGAGTTGTGACCCAGAGACAAGACAATACTTCTCATGTGCAGTGCCCAAGAGGAAAATCCCTACTAGAAAAACATGAATCAATAAATATAGACAGATAGAGAAGAGGGACATCATAAAACAATTATAAGAGTGTGTCATTAGCCAAGGATCATGAGTAATTCTGTGAGGTCATATTAACAAAAAAGAGAAAGAAAAGGGAGGATCAGTATGCTTACTAACAACCAGTTCTCACATTCCCAGGTTTCCTAATTTCTTTTGGCCATCACTCCATTTTCTTCAATATAATTCAGGGTGGCCAGGACTACCCACATACCAAGAAAGTCGTTGGCCTAGGAAACTGTGATCACTCTCATCCTTAGTTCAGGTGAGACTAGATTAATTCTTTTCTTAAAAATAAAACAGTATGAAAGCATAGAAACCAAGGTATTGATAATACAGATTTCTTACCCCCAATTTTCTTGGGTGCAGGCTGATTTCAGTGATCCCCAGCTTACAAGTTCCATTTCCCCACACATCATCACAGCCCTGGACTTGGCTTACATTTAAATATACCCTGACCTTGAGCTGAGGTAAATCTGAGCGGCAGCTCCACTGGGTCTGGTAGGATTTGGGAGGGGCCTTCATGAAACCCTGTTTCCTGAGTTGTTTGAAGAAAAGGGTCAAGCCCTCTCTTCAGACCCAGTCATCTCCTTGGAGAGAGAGGCTGATTCTGCTGACCAGGCTACCTGGACACCTCCCAGGTTGACAGAGGCTCTAGAAAGCACCCCGCTTTCTGTACTAGTAAATCCTAAAAACTATTGGAAGAAAGGAAATTGAGCAGTGCCACTGAAAAAGCTGCAGATACATGAGGGTGTCTGATCAGTGACCTTTCATTATTAGAGGACCTAGAAGTCTGACCAGATAATGGAAAAGGCATGCCTGAAGACTTGTGCTTCCTCTATAATAGGAGATTACTTGAATGAACCATGCCATATCCATACAATGAAATGCTGTGTATGATGTTAGAGAAGAAAATTAACATGAAAAATGTCCGCAATATATGGCTGGGTGAACAAGCAGGTTACAACACACTATATAGAATATGATTCCAGTTTGGTTAATAAATTATATATAATAACTAACACTTACTGAACTTTAAATATAACCATATATATGAACAAGGCACTGAGCAAAGTGCTTTACATTAATTATTTTATCCTCATAACCACCCTATGGTGTAGGTAGCAGGTATTATGTTTTTACAGATAAGGAAACTAGGAAGGAAAAAGGTAAGTAATTTGCCATAGTTCACTTGAATGACAGAGCTGAAATACAGACATAGATATGTTGGACTCAAGAGCCCAAATTTGCAGAAAACATGAATAGACACTTCTCTAAAGAAGACATCCAGATGGCCAACAGACACATGAAAAGATGCTCAACGTCGCTTCTCATCAGGGAAATACAAATCAAAACCACACTCAGATATCACCTCACGCCAGTCAGAGTGGCCAAAATGAACAAATCAGGAGACTATAGATGCTGGAGAGGATGTGGAGAAACGGGAACCCTCTTGCACTGTTGATGGGAATGCAAACTGGTGCAGCCACTCTGGAAAACAGTGTGGAGGTTCCTCAAAAAATTAAAAATAGACCTACCCTATGACCCAGCAGTAGCACTGCTAGGAATTTACCCAAGGGATACAGGAGTATTGATGCATAGGGGCACTTGTACCCCAATGTTTATAGCAGCACTCTCAACAATAGCCAAATTATGGAAAGAGCCTAAATGTCCATCAACTGATGAATGGATAAAGAAATTGTGGTTTATATACACAATGGAATACTACGTGGCAATGAGAAAGAATGAAATATGGCCTTTTGTCGCAACATGGATGGAACTGGAGAGTGTTATGCTAAGTGAAATAAGTCATACAGAGAAAGACAGATACCATATGTTTTCACTCTTATGTGGATCCTGAGAAACTGAACAGAAACCCATGGGGGAGGGGAAGGAAAAAAAAAAGCGGTTAGAGTGGGAGAGAGCCAAAGCATAAGAGACTCTTAAAAACTGAGAACAAACTGAGGGTTGATGGGGGGTGGGAGGGAGGGGAGGATGGATGATGGGTATTGAGGAGGGCACCTTTTGGGATGAGCACTGGGTGTTGTATGGAAACCAATTTGACAATAAATTTCGTATATTGGAAAAAAAAGAGCCCAAATTTGGGGCGCCTGGGTGGCTCAGTCAGTTTAGCATCCAACTTCAGCTCAGGTCATGATCTCATGGCTCATGAGTTCGAGCCCCATGTCAGGCTCTGGGCTGACAGCTCAGAGCCTGGAGCCTGCTTCGGATTCTGTATCTCCCTCTCTCTCTGCCCCTTCCCTGCTCATGCTCTCTGTCTCTCTCTCTCAAAAAAATTTTTTAATTAAAAAAAAAGCCCAAATTTTACAGTGATACTATGTCTATATTTCTACAGAAAAAAAAAAAAAGTCAAGAAACAGAAGTACCAAGATGTTAACATTAACTGGTTATTTCTGGGTGATGAGATTGTGAGTGACTTTTGTTCCCTCTATGCTTTCCTGAGTAGTCTGAAGCATTTGTGATTTACGTGGATTATGTTTATAATCAAGAAAAACAATAAATTTCCAGTTTGAAAAAAGCGAATACCAACTGTTTCCAACCTGTAAGTGGCAAACTTCTGGGGAGTGGAGGGAGTAAACTATCACAAGGGTTCTGGAAATTCCCACATGATCCAACCATTGTCTAGAATGAATAAATAAGGGGTACCTGGATGGTTCAGTAAGTTAAGTGTCTGACTCTGGTTTTCAGCTCAGTTTTTGATCTCGCAGTTCATGAGTTCAAGCCCCACATCAGGCTCTGCATTGACGAGCCTGCTAGGGATTATCTGTCTCCCTCTCTCTGCCTCTCTCTCTCTCTCAAAAATAAATTAAAATAAACATTTATAAAAATAGAGTGAATAAATATGTTTGCATATATTTTTTTCAAATGTCATATTGTATACTATTATGTTGTATACCCATAGTGCTTGAGTTTATTACATATTTCTTAATCAATGAATATAAAAAATACAACTATTATCATGTGGAAGTCCATAAATTTTAAACACTAAAGCAAGGGATGGGATTTGCTGCTAAAAGGAAAAATATATGAGGGCGCCTGGGTGCATCTGACTTCAGCTCAGGTCATGATCTCGCAGTTTGTGAGTTTGAGCCCTGCATCATCGGGCTCTGTGCTGACAGCTCAGAGCCTGCTTCAGATTCTATGTGTCTCTGTCTTCCCCTCCCATGTTCATGCTCTGTTTCTCAATAATAAATGTTAAAAAATTATTTTAAAAAAGGAAAAATATATGTATGGATCAGCTCTGTAGCCTGAGTGTCTTCTCGACAGCTTACCTCCTTTTTCTCAGAAGCGATGAGAGGAAATGGAGGGGAAATGCACAAATTATTAAAAGTTAATCCAGGAGAAGACAATTCAGAAAGATGAGAGAATATGGAGAGGGAGTTGTTGTAGGCTCAGAAATTCTATTATGGAAAGACAGAATGCTAATCTCCCCTATATTGCCAGAGGCTAGTCCTCACCCTCTATCATAAGGATGTCAACACCTGTGTAGGGTGAGATGCTGTAATACCTGAATGCTATCATTTGCTCAAGGGCCAGGCTGCTATCCAATTAGCAGGAAGACTTGGAGTGGGGCAGGCCCTCCACGTCTTTTGCCAAACTGACGCAAAGGTCAGCAACTGTCTTTCCTTTCTCTCATTCTTCCTCTCCCTTTTTGTAATGTGTCCCTTGTCTTCTGTTTCTGCACATCTTCTTGGCCTCCACTCAAGTCTCTAGGTTATACTACTCCACAGGACTTCTGTGATTTCATTATCCATAAAAAATGATCCTGATCACAAATAAGATACTGATCATTCATTCAATACTAAGGGCCTTAGGGGCAGAGGCAATGACAAATTAGATATAGTCCCTACCCCTTTAGAAGCATAGAGACTTCAGGTGTGAAAAACAGACAAAAAATAAAAACAAATCTACAACTCAATTTGCTTCATTGGGCATGAAGTTACAAAAAGGTAAGAGACAGAAGTCAGAGAGAGGAATGAAGGCTTCACTTCCCCCTTCCCATTTTAGCCTGTATTTGGGACTCACCTAGGGACGAGGCTCCACACCATCACCTCTGCTTAGGGGAGCTGGTGCTGAGGCTTGGAAGACTAGCTAACTCTAAGGAAGAACAGTCTTCAACAGTCCGATGGCATGGGGAAAAAAGAGGGTAGGAAGGAGGATTGTTCTATATTAAAAGCAAATTTAGATCTTGCCAAAGGGCTCAAACTGGATGTCTGATCCAGTCCTTGAATCCAGATGTCAATCTGCAGGAAATACAGAGGAACACCATGAGTGTGCAGGAAACAAAGTCCAGGCTGCGGGAAATTCTCTAGGTCATATGTGGGTTCTTGAAGAGGTAAATAACGTCAGGAAAAGAAAGGGATGGAGGGGGAAACTGTATATGAAAACAGACTTAAACTCTTCAAAAATGCTAAGGTCATAAAAAGAAAGACAAAGAAACTACCACGGATTGGAGGAGTCTAAGGAAACATGATCACTAAATGCAATGTGAGACCTAATGGAATCCTGGAACAGAAAATGGACATGAGTAGAAAAAATTAGCACAATTCTAATAAATTCTGGAGTTAATAGTAATGTACCAGTATTGATTTCTTAGCTGTGATATCGATACCATGGTTACATAAGATGTTAACATAAAAAGAAGCTGGGTGGAGGGTATAGGGGGCTCTCCACACTATCTTTGCAACTCTCCCATAAATCTAAAACTTTCCAAAATAAAAAGTTTTAAAAAAGAAAAATTTAAGGAACATATCAATTTTTTAATAGGCAAGATGAAGCCATAATCTTTAAGGAAGTATGTTTGGGTAATAAAACCATAGAAATGCAAAGAGAAGATCACGCTAAATGCCAGAATAATGGTTATTTTGGGAGGAGGAAGAGGTTTGTGATTGAAATGGAGCACATAAGAGGCTTCTGGGGTTTAGTTTTTTGATGTAGTGGTGGCTGCAAGGTATTTGTCTTATAATAATTTATTAAGCCATATATTTTTTAGGTAGTTTTCTGTATCTAAATTTTATTTTAAAATGAAAAATTAAAGAGAGAGAGAGACTTAAGAGACATAACATTCAAATATAATCAGTAAATATTGTTTGGATTCTGATTCAAATTAAACAACTGTAAAAAGATATTTGAATGTGGACCGGATATTAGGTATTATTCAAGATTTATGAAATTTGTTAAAGGTGATAGTGGCATCTCTCTGGAAGAAAACATTCATATTTTTGTATGCATAGTGAAGTATTTAGGGGTGAAATGACATGATATCTTAGAATTGCTTTAAGATATCCCAAGGCAAAAAAAGAATGGGGCAATAGATGAAACAAGTATGGCAAAATGTTCATAGTTCTTGAAGATGAGCAAAAAACATGAACACAAAGATAACAATTTGTTGCATTCTCCGGTTTTGTGTATATTTGGAAATTTTTGTAATAGAAAGTTAAAAAAGGGGACATCCCCAACCAGGCTGCCTCAGGGCAATAGTCTATCTCAACAAAAACCTAATCCCAGGTGCTCCTCACCCCACAACCCCCCAGAGCTCCATTCCTACCAGCCATCTCTCTGAGACCACAACCTCTATAATCTTCAAGGGGCCTGTGAAAGGTATTTCCCCTCTCTGGATCTCTGAGTCACTAGGACTAGATGACAGTCCTTCTTATCTTTCTTCATCCTGATGTCTTAATAATCTCAGGAATGAGTCAAAGGGCAAATGGCCAGGGCCCAGGGCTCAAACCTGATAGGGCAGGCCTTGATACTCCAAAGCCTGCCCCCTGCAGTGGGTCGTAGGTGTGGGGCAGGACAAGGAAGGGAGAAGGTAGGTAGAAATCCTTCTGGTCATATGCATTCCTTATCGAGCGAGCTTCCAGAGGCTGGTGGCACCATTGGCTGGAAGAGTGTTCTGGGATCTTTGTCTTCCTCAGGCTCCTGACCATCATGCCTTATTTCAAACAGCCTAAGCACCTCCAGAGTCTGATGCTTCTGCAATGGCCCTTGAGCTACCTTGCCATGTGTGAGTACTGATCCAAGACTTCACGGCAAGAAGCCAGAGTGAGAGGCCAGGGCCAGGTCTGGGGTGAATTTCATGTTCATGGGAAGTCTCACCTCTAACCTGTGATCATCTCAGATGGTACCACAGAGTAAAGCCAAGGAGTCTTGAGTTCCACAAGTGCCCTGGAGAAGGAAGACATAGAGCCACAGGAGACAGAACAGGCAGAGGGGTAGAACAGGATCATGATGGATACGAGTAGACGCAGCTAATTTTAGCCACTTCTTAACCCTATCTGGAGAAGGGAAATAAAGCCCACGAATAGGCATATGACGTGTCCATGATCATAAGGGAGCATGGGTAGTGGGACAGAGAAAGCATTAGAATTACAGACTTGGAGGAATATAGCCTGTGTTTAAACCATAGAGTTTTCCATTCTTGGGAGTGGGGGTGGTAGTGTGTGGGGAGATGCTGATAATGGAAGGAATGGTGAATGGGCAAGAGGACAGGAATGATGAATGGGAAACAGTAGAGGGATGCAGATGCTGAGTGGGCAGGGTGTGGGGAGATATGGATAGTATATGGGCAAGGAAGGATGACGGTTTAACAAGGGTTCAGGGATAATGGATAGCAAAGGATACAGGAGACAAGAAGGAAAAGATGGTGGATTAAATGGGTGCAGGAGGTGGGGGAAGCGGGTGGCAGGCAGGGAGCAAGAGTAGAGGAATGGTAAGTCGGCAAGGAAGCAAGTGGACAGGGATGATAGGGAAGTAGACAAATAGGGCTGGTGTTTGGCACATGATAAAGGAAATGTCTGAAGAACAAGTAGACATGGATACCAGATGGCCAGGAGTTGGACTGTGCAGAAGGCCAGGACCAGGGGTTTGGGTAGTTTGGAGGGTTCTTAATGGGGATGCATGTGGTCAAGTTCTGCCAGCAGCACAAATTTGGTCTGACCTGCTTCCTCATCAGTTTGGATCTTGCAGCCATTTTTCATTTACCTGCTATTTACATCCTTGTGGCCACTACCAGTGCTTTACTTTGTCTGGTTTTCCCTGGACTGGAAGACCCCAGAGCAAGGTAAGACTCATGGACCTAGAAAGCACAGGGCCTATGAATGTTCCACCCTAACCTGTTACCAGGGAGTCCCACTCAACATGCCACAGGCCTCTTATCCAAGTTCTCAGAGCCACAGGAGCTGGGCCAGCCAGGACCATCTTGGGATCTCTTCCTTTTCCACCTGTCTAGCAGAGCCATGGTCTCTCCATGCTGTTAGGAAAGCCCTGGGTGACCAGGAGGGATGGGGTTAGCAAGACAGACACCATCCCTTACTGATATTTCTCTCTCAGGTGGAAGGCGTTCAGCTTGGGTAAGGAACTGGTGTGCTTGGACCCATATCAAGGACTATTTCCCCATTACGGTAAGTGTCTTTTCTGAAGCATCCCCACAGTTCCCAAAATACTGGGCATTTATGCCAAATAACTAGGGTTGTCCATAAGGAAAATAAGCATACCAGAGAAATTTCCATGCAGGCTAGACATTCTTCAGGACTCAACATTGCTACTGGGTACTCGCTACTCCCCTAGCATACTTTGGACACCCTTGGCATGACCTACCAGATAGCACAGGCAGAAATGCAAAAACAGTTCAGTTTTACAAATATTGATTGAAAGCCTACTCTGTACCACATGTCTAGAGTACAGAGAAGTGAGTAGGATACAATCTGCTATCAAGGTGCTCACATCTAATGAGGACAGACATGTATTTATGGTTTGGTACAAGGTACACAAGTAGTTCAGATGAGGGGTAAGAAAAAGCTTCACAGACATGGTGATATTCAAGCAGGGTTTTCAAAGTTCAATAGAAGTTACTTGGGCAGAAACTGGAAGGGGGCTGGGAAGAGAAAATATCAGGAAGAGGTTCTAGAAATGTACTGCTATGCTGATCCTCTGAGCATTCTTTGGAGTAGACAACAAACACTGCCTCAATTTTTAGAGCAGAGCTTTCTGACTTTTTCACATAGCAGCACTCAGACAAAATGATACCATGCATGAAGTGCACTGAGATAAATGGCCGAAGGTACTTGCAGCTGTAGGCAAGAGGCTCAGCAGTTCTAGCTGCCATAGATCGTGCTTGGTTTCCAGGGGCTGAGGAGACCAATATCTTGGCCCCTGAAACCCACTCATGGCCTATCTGTTGAAAAGCTCTGATTTAGAGAGTGCCCTGATCCCTGAAGTGTCTTCACTTGTGCTTCTTCATGTGATCTCATTTCATTTCTTTCCATGGCTGCAGATCCAGAAGACAAAAGATCTGTCACCTGAGCACAACTACCTCATGGGAGTTCACCCTCATGGCCTTTTGACCTTTGGAGCCTTCTGCAATTTCTGCACTGAGGCCACAGGCTTCTCAAAGATCTTCCCAGGCATCACTCCCCACTTAGCCACACTGTCTTGGTTCTTCAAGATCCCATTTGTTAGGGAGTACCTCATGGCCAAAGGTACTTCTGACCATACTTACTGGAGCTTCTGGCCCATTTCTCTGCTGAGAGATGTACCTTTTTAAGCCCCACCCCCACCTCTCAACCACATCTCACCCACTCCCATCATAGCATAGTAGTTAAAAGCGTGTCCTGGAGCTAAACGGTCTGGGTTTGAATCTTGGCTTTGCCACTAACTGTGTGGTCTTGGGTAAGCTACTGTACCCCTATTGGTCTCTGTTTCCTCATCTGTAAGGTGATATTGATGATAATAATCCAACCTCAGATGTGGTGTGATGCTATATGAGATAATACAAGTAAAGCTTTCAATATAGTGCCTGCCACAAGAGTATATGGTCAGTAAAGAATAACTTTTGCTATTTAGTGGCAATAGAGGACAAGAAAAGAGTAAGATTACATTTGGGATTCAGAAAGTCCTTCTGGTTATCCCTCTGGAAACCTTCCTACTATAGTTTTGACCCAGTGCCTCCTACGAAGTGGAAATATTGCCTCAAAGTGAAACATGTTGGGTTTTCCCACAGCCTTCATTTCTCCACACCCTTTGTCCCATCTCATTGACTCTCCTCATAGGACTCATAGGAACAGTGGGCAATCACAATGAGGAGTAAAGCAGAGGATGTTCCGTCTCAAGCATTTTCCCCTCTCCTTATTTTGCTCCTCTCTCTGCTCCTTGATTCTCTTTAGGTGTATGCTCTGTGAGTCAGCCAGCCATTGACTACCTGCTAAGCCATGGCACTGGCAACCTCGTGGGCATCGTAGTAGGAGGGGTGGGAGAGGCCCTACAAAGTGTGCCCAACACCACCACCCTCATCCTCCGGAAGCGCAAGGGATTTGTGCGCACAGCCCTCCAGCATGGGTAGGTGTTTCTCCCAGGGCAGTGGGGGTGGCTTTCTCTGAGCAGTATGACCTGTTCGGTGATGCCAAGATGAATCAGATCTGAGTCTTGCCCTCATGGAACTTACTAGTGCATAGGGGAGACAGGCATAGAATTTTAAAAAGGTTTACATCATCCCCTCCTTCTGACCTAGCTGGACCAATTCTCAGGAAACCAAATCAGAAACCCAGATTCATTATCAGGGGCCTTGGCTAGGGCTCCCCTAGTATACAGCTGATGCCCACATCATCTCTATCAATATTGACACCTACATCTGTTTGTTATTGGTAAGTGCAGGGGGCAGAGCACTATGGTGAGTACGTGCATAATATCTGAAGTCAGGGGGCCTGATTTGAAATCCTGGCTCCAAAACTTACTGTGCAGTCTGAGACAGGTTACTTAACCATTCTGAATCTTGGTGTTTTCGTTTTCATAATGTGGCTACTAATAATTGTACCTACTCCATAGGGTTATTGTGGGGAGTCATCCACCTAAAACACCTACATGTGTCTGGCACACAGTAAGTGGTGGATAATTATTAGCCACTCTGACATAGGGATAAAGAGAGGAGATAAAGAACAGGTGCCCAAAGCTGGAGCTGTGGAGTGTACCATCAGGTCAAGGGGCCAGCCCACTGGACACAAGGACAATTGCCCTATTGCAGACTCAGGGAAAAGGGAAGTAGTTCTTCTAGGGACCTTGCCTGAGTGGCCTGTTCATCAGTTTGGGGCATAATGTAGGGGAGAGAGTTCTAAGCTGGAAGGAAAGAATCCCGGGTTCTAGTCCAGGTCCTGACCCTCACTCACTGCCTGAGTGCCCTTTCCCCTTCAGAACCTGGGCTTCTGGATCTGTAAGGTAAAGAAAATAAGCCCCCTACTGTGCCCTGCACATTCTCTGCTGTGAGGAACCAGTAAGGTAACATACATCAGAGTGCTGAGAGATTGTTACTAATAACTCACAAAGATTTGTATAAGACAGACTGTGCTCTCTTTACTCTTCTCTCACAGGAAGAGGTAAGGAGCCTGATTCTGTATCTAGAGCACTGTCAGGGTGGATTTGGATGGCTTGAGAGGAAAACAACTTTTCTCTGCTCTAATCTCAAGGGCAGAATACCTTATGAATAGTCCCTGTGGGTGAGGGGCATATCATATATATGCATTTGTTCAATATCATCATCATCTTCTCTATGCTTCCTACCAGTAGAAACAGAGTCAGATATTTCCCTACAGGACACCTCCTGGAAGCTTTTCTTTACATGATGTGGGTTTCTGGGGATCTCTGCCCAAACCCCTCATCCTTCCCTACACCCGCATATCTTGCCCTTGTGATCCTGGCCCAGAGATAGCATTCTCACTGGCCTTGAAAATTTCAAGACAAGAGATAAGTAACTATGGGAGTCTTGTTTAGTGCAAGAAGAAATGCTTTATGTCACAGGGATTTTATATAGATGGGAGTCTGGCCAGGAGCAAATGTTCTTCCTGGGCAGTTCTCACCCTAGCCTGTGTTTGAGAAATAAATTGAGGTTTTCCTTCAGGGCTCATCTGGTCCCCACATTCACTTTTGGAGAAACTGAGGTATATGATCAGGTGCTATTCCATAAGGACAGCTGGATGCACAAGTTCCAGAGCTGCTTCCGCAGTATCTTTGGTTTCTATTTTTGTGTCTTCTATGGACGAGGCTTCCGCCAAGGCTCCACCGGGCTCCTGCCATACTCGCTGCCTATCGTCACTGTGGGTGAGTGCTGCTCTCAGCCCCAAGGCCACCTCAGCTCTTTCTTGACTTCAGCTTCAGCCCTCCCCACCCCACCCCCCACCAAAGAAAAGGGCAGCAAAGAGGGAGAATCTGGGAGCTAAGTTGGCATGTGAGAGGATCCTGCCCAGGGAAGGAGAAGGAGGTTAAAGAAAGAGAAGATTCTAACACTTTCCCCTTCTCTTTTCCCATCTATCTTGGCAGTTGGGGAGCCTCTACCACTGCCTAAAGTAGAAAAACCAAGCCAGGAAATGGTGGGAAAATACCACACACTCTATATGGATGCCCTGTGCAAACTGTTTGACCAGCATAAGACCCAGTATGGCTGTTCAGAGAACCAAAAGCTGCTTTTCCTGTGACTGAATGGACTGCATGGTCAAGAGCATGTGCCTTGGAGAAGAGACTCATTTGCTGCTAACCAAAAGGGGGAGAAAAGGAGATAAGGGAAGGCAATGTGTGGTAGGGGACGGCATTAGGTATTCCTTCCTTGCCCCAAAGCCCTTATAGTTGCTGTCCTGAGGTGCTTCACTCAGTATTTCTGCAAAAGGAGGCATCCTGAGGCCCCTCAGGTCCAGCCACAGGCACAGGCAATCTTCCTACTTCTCCCCGTACTGGCTTTCCTCCCTGAGCCCAACCCCCAAGGTCCTGAAGGACTGAAATGAAAGCCAAACAACCTGAGTAGCCACCTCTCTTGTTGTTGTTGTTATTTTGTCATAATGCATTTTCTCATTGGGAATTTTTGCATACCATAAATTTAACCTGTTTAAAGTGTAAAATTCAGTGGTATTTAGTATATTCACAGAGTTGTGCAACCACTACCACTAATTTTAGAACATTTTTTCAGCACCCCTAATAAGAAATCCGGTACACATTAGCAGTCACTCCCCATTCCCCTATCTCCCCCAGCCCCTGGCGACCACTAATCTACTTTCCATCTCTACCAATTTGCCATTCCTGGACGTTTCATATAAAGAGAATAATAGACTATGTGGGTTTTTAGGACTGGTTTCTTTCTCTTAGCATGTTTCTAAGATTCTCCCATGTTGTAGCATGTATCAGTACTTCACTCTATTTAGAGCTGAATAATATTTCATCGCACATATACACAGCAGTTTTTATTCATTCACCAGTTGATGGAGTTTTGGGTTGTTTCCACTTTTTGCCTACTATGGATAACACTGCTATAAACATTCATGTACAGGTTTTTGTGTGGTAATCGGCTATCTCCAAATATAAAGGCTTACCTTATCTCCACACCAATAAGCTAACAAGCATGCCTTTCAGATAGATCAAAAGCAACTTACTCAGGATTACTTTTCATTTGGCAGAGGCATTTCACATAGGTCACCTTGTCCTCATGTTGGTCCTCTAACACGATAATCCCAAGGTATTTGCTACCATCCTAAGAGTATACTCTGGGGAATCCACTTTATATTTTAAAGTCTTACTAAGTTCTGTTTAAATGTTTTTTTAAGCTGTATTCTGAGAATTTTGGAAGAGTAAATAAAAATACAGATGTCTTTTCCTTCACAAGGCAACCAACAAAAGACACACTTAAAAACACAGCAAAGGTACACATCTGAAACTAACATAGTATTATAGTATTCTATTATAGTATTGACTATACTAAAAAAAAATATCAAAGGAACAAAAGTTAAAAGACCATTTAGAAACCCATACAACTTAATATCAAAAAATCAAATAATATGATTTTAAAGTGGGCAACGGACTTAAATAGACATTTTTCCAAAGAAGAGACATCCAAATGGCCAACAGCTACATAAAAAGATGCTCAACATCACTAATCATCAAGGAAATGCAAATAAAAACCACAATGAGATATTACTTCATACCTGTTAGAATGACTACTATCAAAAAGAAAAAAGATAAGTGTTGGCAAGGATTTGGAGAAAAACGAATCTTCTTGCACTATTGATGGGAATGTAAATTGGTGCAGCCACTGTGGAAAATTGTATGGAGGGTCCTCAAAAAATTAAAAGTAGAGCTATCTTGTGATTCAGGAATCCTACATCTGGGTATACATAGGAAGTGAAATAATTATCTTGAAGAGATATCTGCACCCCCATATTCTGTGCATCATTATTCACAATAGCCAAGACATGGAAACAGCCTAAGTGTCCATTGAGAGATGAACGGATAAATAAGATGTGGAATATAATAGAATATTATTCATCAAAAAAAGAAGGAAATCCTGCCATTTGCAACAACATGCATGGACCCTGAAAGCATTATACTAAGTGGAGTAAGTCAGACAGAAAAAGACAAAAGCAGTATGATCTCACTTATATGTAGGGGAAAAAAAGCCAAACTCATAAAAACAGTGTATTGAATGGTGATTTCCAGGGCCTGAAGAATGGGGAAAATGGGGAGATAGTGGTGAATGAATACAAACTTCCAGTTATAAGATGAATAAGTTCTGGGAACCTAATGTACAGCATGGTGATTATAATTAATAATAATGTATTATATACTGGAAAATTGTTAAGAAAGTAGATCTTAAATGTTCTCACCAAAAAAAAAAATTATGATTATGTGAGGTGATGGATGTGTTAACTAACCTCATTGTTATCATGTTGCAATATATATGTGTATCAAATGTTGTACACCTTAAACTTACACAATGTCAGTTATATACCAATAAACTGAAAAAAAGGGGAAATTTTAGATCAGGCTTTTTTTCTTTCCTTAATCCTTAAATATTCAGCTTTGGTGGGGTCCCAAGCAATTCTCTTCAGTCTGAAATATATATTTCTAACCCAGTTTCGCTCATAAGTTTATTTCCCTCAAAACCAATATATCCAACTTAACAGTCTTTAACAAACATTTTAACATCAACATACCCAATGGCAGGTGAAACACCTTCCCCTTCCTATTCTCACGTTTTATTGCCAAGTCCTATTAATTTTACCACCTTAATATTAATCCAACATGCTCTCTTCTCTTCTCCACTGTCACAACCTAGTCAAAGCCCTCACCAACATTCTTAGACAATGCCATTCCTTCTACTAAAGTCCTCTCTAATCAATCCATTCATCACACTGGTGCCAGAGTGCTCTTACTAATGTGTAACACTGACTTGTTAGTCCTCTGCTTAAAAGCCTTTTTTGTTCATACAGTGCTTCTCCCAGCATATCCTGAATTATGTTCTGGGTACCATTAATGTCCCATCAAAGTTAATTAATATTGCACAGAAAAAATTATTAGGTGGTTAAATAACTGTGGGAGATGCTAGATTAAACAGAGTTAGATGTATTTACTGAATTATTTTCAGAATCTTCACTACACTAATGGGCATTGCGACTATCCAACAGGGAGTATCTAACATTCCCAAACAATAGAACACTTGTTTCAAATAATACCTATTACCATCTCATGGAACATTTAGGGCTTCTCTAAATACGATCTTGCAAATGTTGGTCTACAAGATAAAGTTCAGACACCTTGGCATGGCAGAGAAGGCTGCTAGTAATATAAAGTGGCTGATTTGATTTTGGAGTCTATCAGATTGGGAGAAGCCTTGGTAGGAGCCATTAGGGCTAACCAAATGGGTTAAAACCTCATAAGGGGTGACCCATAGGTAACTGAATAAAAGGAATTGGATTTGAATGGTTCTCATCTGTTTGGGTTGTCCAGGAAGAGCAAACTACAGCAGAATTTTTCCAGAAAAGAGTCTCAAGGGCACACATGAGAGTGAGGCTATACCTTAAAAAAGTAAACAAACAAACAAAACACAGAGATTCAAGTTTAAGCCTTTGCTTTCTTATTAGCATCAGCCACTTGCTTCCTAAAATTTCAGTCCTCCCATATATTTTCTTCTCACCTTCAGCCTCCACCCCACAATGCAATCTCTTTTTCTCCCTATCTCTCCTTCTCCCTCCCTGAATATTTTTGAGATACTCTAATAATCTAAACTTTTGCTCCTCACTCTGGATGCCAGTAACTTTGTAGGAGGTGAACATACATATTCATCTTTTAAGCCCACATCAAATATCATCTTCTCAGTGAAGCCTTCACCAGGCACAATTAATAACCCCTTTCTCCATTCTTCCATAGCCTTTTGTTGGCTCTACGACAGAACTCAATTTTGTCAGTCTTTACTCAATGGTTAACCCCATCAAGGGTGTAGACAAGATAAAAGATGAATACAATGATATTTAACTATAGTCTCTTTATCACATCTATCCATCAATCCATCTTGTTTTTAGGCACTTCAAAGTAGCAGACAGTAGTATACCTTGCCCAAAAATACTTCAGCTTGCATATCATTAGGTAGAGTTAATATTTGTTTACAGTCTTATTTTTTTTAGGTAAAGTTTACATACAGTTAATGCACAAATTATAAGTGTGCCATTTTATGGGTTTTGACAAACACATACATGTACATAATCTAAACCTCTATCAAAACATAGAACATTACCATTACGCAAAAAGTTCCTTCATGCTTCATCCCTATCAATACTTGCCCTAAGCCACCGCCCAGGCAACTTTTCACCCTATATATTAGTTTTTCCTGTCCTAGACTTTCATATAAATGGAGTCATACTGTATAAATTCTTTGTGTCTGGCTTTTTCATACAGCATAATGTTTTTGAGATCCATCTATACTGTTGTATGTATCTGTGGTTCATTCATTGTTATCACTATCTAGTTTAAGTGGACTTCAGTCTGTTTATCCATTCTTCTGTCAATGGGTGCCTGAACTATTTCCATTTGGGGGCAATTATAAACAAAGCTGCCATTCTGTACTACTATAAAGTTACTCTTTGTTCTCTCTTTCCATTCCACACTCTTTGGAAAGAAGTCTATGCACACACAGCCCACACTTAAGGAGTGGGGAGTTATGCTTCCTTTCCTTGAGGGTGGAGAACCTAAATAAATTATTTGGAATTATTCTGTACTAGAGATTTGTCTCTAGCAATTAAAAAAATTATGAAGTCAAATTTATCAAATTTTTGTATGGTTGTTGTTTTCTGAATCCTAAGAAAACTTTTTGTATCCCATGGGGATATCTTTGTTTGTCCATATCTTCTGATCCAAATGCGGTGCTTTTGCACTAATACAAAATGAGTTTTTACAGATGGCTAACAGACATATGAAAAGATGTTCAACATCACTCATCATCAGGGAAATACAAATCAAAACTACAGTGAGATATCACTCATACCAGTCAGAATGGCTAAAATTAACAACACAGGAAACAACAGATGTTGGCAAGGATGTGGAGAAAAGGTAACCCTCTTACACTGTTAGTGGGAATGCTAACTGGTGCAGCTACTCTGGAAAACAGGATGGAGGTTCCTCAAAAAGTTAAAAATAGAACTATCCTATGATCCAATAATTGCACTACTAGGTATTTACCCAAAGGATACAAAAATACAGATTCGAAGGGATACATGCACCCAGATGTTTATAGCAGCATTATCAGCAATAGCCAAAATATGGAAAGAAATCAACTGTCCATCAGTTTTGTAACTGAGCTTTTTTAGAAAGGAGTTTCATTTCTTACAAAAGTTTACTAGGGGAGAGGCACCTGGGTGGCTCAGTTGGTTGAGCATCTGACTCTTGATTTCAGATCAGGTCATGATCTCATGGTTCCTGAGATCAAACCCCAAGTTGAGTTCTGTGCTGGCAGCACAGAGGCTGCTTGGGATTCTCTCTCCCTCTCTCTCTGCCTCTCCCCTGTTCATGCTCTATCTCTTTCAAAATAAATAAAAATATTTAAAAATTTTTACTAGGGGAAAACAAGCTTTTAAATCAGAAGTAAGCCAAACAATATGTAACAGACTGACAGTATCTTACCCAATACCCATTATCTCAATCTTCCTTACTCAGAGAACCCCAATTTTATTTGGGGCAGCAATAAACCCAACTTCCCAAATACACAGCTCAGAGTGGCCATATAACATAGCTCTAGACAATGATATTTAAGCAGAAATCTACAGAGGGCAGGGGGAGTCTAAAAGGGCCATTGTTTTCCTAATAAAGAAAAATAATTTAGTTTATTAGATCCTTTAGGCTTTGCCTTATGCTTTTACCCCTTTCTTCCTGTGTAGAACACAAAGTGCTTAGAAACTGAGCAACCGTTTTACAACCATAAAGGCATAAAACACACAATACAAAGATTGTGAAGCACAAAGCCTTAAGTATTATCTTGAGCAACTGGACCCACCCTTGGGCTGCCTACTTTGGATTTTTTGTTGTTAAAAAAAAAAAACACCTATTTTGCTTAACCACCACAAAAGCCTTTCTGTTGCATGCAGTCAAATGCAGTCCTAACTGATACACTCTACTTCAAAAGGAAAAGGTTTGCAGGGAAAGTATTTTAACTTTTATTAGGAGAATGAGGAAAAGTCTTTTGATTTGAAAAGCAATGGGATTTCCTGCAAAAAGAAAAGTATTTTTCTTGTCTTGTTCTGTATCTGCCCATGGTGGAGAGCAAGATATCTAGGAAAGCAGGAAACACAAGCTAACTCCTGCCCTCTGATGAAATGGGATCAAGATCTTAGATTTTGTTTACTAAAATGTGTCATGACATAATAGGTTCTTGAGATGTACCTCAAGAAAAAAGAAAAGAAAAAAAAAACTTCTTGGTCAACAAGCTTGATAGATATTGAATGTAGAACCCCTTCCTCTTAGAAATTCACAGTAGGCATTATCATGTTAAAAGCTCTGAATAAATCCTGTAGTAAACAAATTGCCTTAACATTGTTTGACTCAACCCCTTAATAAGCTATTTTTTTAATTGAAGTATAGTTGATATACAGTATTATATTAGTTTCAGGTGTACAACATAGTGATTCAATAATTCCACACATTACACGATGCTCACCACAATCAGTATAGTTACCATCTGTCACTATACAAAATTATTGGCTATATTCCTTATGCTGTGCTTCTCATCCCTGTAATGTGTTTATTTTATAACTGGAAATTTGTACCTCTTAATCCCCTTCATCTGTTTCACCTATTCCCCATCCCCCTCCTTCCTGGTAATCACCAGTTTGTGCTCTGTATTTGCTAATTTCTTCTTTTTTTTTTTTTAGACTCTATATATAGCGAAATAGTACGGTATTTGTCTTATTCTGAGCTATTTCACTTAGCATAATATACTCTAGGTCCATGGCAAGATTTCACTCTTGTTTATGGCTGAGTAATATTCCATTGTATACATCGACCACATCTTCATTCATCTGTCAATGGACACTTAGGTTGCTCCCATATCTGGGCTATTGTAAATAATGCGATAAACATAAGGGTGCATATATCTTTTCTAATTAATGTTTTTGTTTTCTTTGGGTAAATACCCACTAGTGGAATTACTGGGTCAAATAATATTTCTATTTTTAGTTCTTTGAGGAACCATCATACTGTTTTCCGTAGTGGCTGCATCAATTGATATTCCCACCAACTGTGCACAAGGGTTCCCTTTTCCCCACATCCTGGCCAACACTTGTTATTTCTTGTCCTTTTTCTCCCTGCTTTGAGTATAGTTGATATACAATGTTACATTAGTTTCAGGTGTACAACATTTCCTGTCTTTTTGATACTAGCCATTCTGACAAGTGTGAGGTGATATCTCATTGTGGTTTTGATTTGCATTGCCCTGATGATGAGTGATGTTGAGCATCTTTTCATGTGTCTGTTAGCCATCAGAATGTCTTCTTTGGAAAAGTGTTTATTCATGTCTTCTGTCCATTTTTTAATTGGATTACTTGTTTTTTGGGTGTTGAGTTTTACAAGTTCTTTATATATTTTGATATTAGTCCCTTATTGGCTATATAACTTGCAAATATCTCCTCCCAATCACTTGGTTGCCTTTTCATTTTGTTGATAGTTTCCTTCACTGTGTAGAAGCTTTTTAGTGTGATGTAGTCCCATTTGTTTTTTTGTTTTTTGTTTTTTGTTTTTTTTTTTTGCTTTTGTTTCCCTTGCCTCCGAAGACACAGAAAAATGTTGCTAAGGCCGTTGTCCAACAGATCACTGCCTATGTTTCTTCTAGGAGTTTTGTGCTTTCAGGTCTTACATTTAGTTCTTTAATCAATTTTGTGTTTATTTTGTGTATGGTGTAAGAAAGTGGTCCAGTTTCATTCTTTTCCATGCAGCTGTCAATTTCCCATTTATTGAAGAAACTGTCTTTTCACCTATGTCATAGATTAATTGATCATATAAGTTTGGGTTTATTTCTGGGCTCTCTATCCTGTTCCTTTGATCTATGTGTTTATTTTTCTGCCAGTAACATACTGTTTTGATTACTACAGATTTGTAATATTTTTTGAAATCTGGGATTGTGACACCTCCAGCTTTATTCTTTTTTCTCAAAATTGCTTTGGCTATTCAGGATCTTTTGTGGTTCCATACAAATTTTAGGAGTATTTGTTTTAGTTCTGGGAAAAATGCTATTGGTATTTTGATAGGGATTGCATTGAACCTGTAGATTGCTTTGGATAGTATGGACATTTGAACAATATTAATTTTTCCAACCACGTTCATGACACATCTTTCCATTTATGTCATCTTCAATTTATTTCATCAATGTCGTATAGTTTTCAGAGTGCAGGTCTTTCACCCACTTGGCTAAATTTGTTCCTAGATATTTTATTCTCTTTGGTGCAATTGTAAATGGGGTTGTTGTTTTAATTTCTCTTCATGTTACTTCATTATTAGTATATAGAAATGCAAGTGATTTTTGTATATTCATTTTGTATCCTGCAACTTTGCTGAATTCATTTTTTAGTACTAATAGTTTTTTGGTGGAGTCTTGGATTTTCTATATATGGTACCATGTAATCTGCAAATGGTGACAGTTTTACTTCTTCCTTTCTGATTTGGATGCCTTTTATTTCTTTTCTTTCTCCGTTTACTGTGGCTAGGACTGGCAGTACTATATTGAATAAAAATGGAATAAGTGGACATCTTTATCTTGTTTGAGGAAACGTTTTCAGTATTTTACCATTGAGTATGATGTTAGCTATGGGTTTTTCATATATGGCCTTTATTATCTTGAAGTATGTTCCCTCTAAATCCACTTTTTTGAGAGTTTTTATTATGAATGAATATTGAATTTTGTCAGATGATTTTTTGCATCTACTGATATGATCATATGGTTTTTATTGTTCATTTTGTTAATGTGGTTTTTCATGCTGTCTGATTTGTGGATATTCAACCATCACTGGAATAAAGATCACTTGATCATAGTGAATGATCTTTTTCATATGTTTTTGAATTCAGTTTGCTAATATTTGTTGAGGAGTTTTGTATCTATGTTCATGAGGATTATTGGCTTTTAGTGGCTTTTCTGTGTGTTTGTGTGTAGTGTCATTGTCTGGTTTGGGTATGAGGGTAATGCTGTCCTCATAGGATGAATTTTGAAGTTTTCCTTCCTCTTTATTTTTTGGAATAGTTTTAGAATGATAGGTATTAACTCTTTCGTAAATTTTTGGTAGAATTCACCTGTGAAGCCATCTGGTCCTGGAATTTTATTAGTTGGGAATTTTTTTTTATTGCAATTCAATTTCATTACTAGTAAACAGTCTATTCAGATTTTCTATTTCTTCCTGATTCACTCTTAGAAGACTGAATGTTTCTAGAAATTTTTCCATTTCTTCTAGGTTGTCCAATTTGTTGGCATATAATTTTTCATAGTAGTCTCTTATAATCCTTGTATTTCTATGGTGTCAGGTGTTACTTCTCTTTTATTTCTTTTTTTAATTTTTTAATTTTAATTCTAGTTAGTTCACTTACAACATTATATTAGTTTCAGATGTACAATATAGTGATTCAACAATTCCACATATCACCCCGTGCACATCATAGCAAGTACACTCCTTAACCCCCATCACCTATTTAACCCATCCTCACACTCATCTCCCCTCTGGTATCCATCAGTTTGTTCTCTATAGTTAAAAGTTTGTTTTAGGGCACCTGGGTGGCTCAGTCAGTTAAGCATCTGACTTTAGCTCAGGTCATGATCTCACAGTTTGTGGGTTCGAGCCCTGCCTTGGGTTCTGCGCTGACAGCTCAGAGCCTAAAGTCTGCTTTAGATTCTGTTTCTTTCTCTCTGCCCCTCCCCTGCTTGTGTTCTTTCTTTCTCTCTCTCTCTCAAAAATAAATAAGCATTTTAAAAAAGGGTCTGTTTCTTGGTTTGTCCCTCTCTTTCTCTCCCCTTTGTTCATCTGTTTTGTTTCTTAAATTCCACATATGAATGAAATCTTATAGTATTTGTCTTTCTCTGACCGAGTTATTTCACTTAGCATTATACACTCTAGCTCCATCCATGTAGTTACAAATAGTACTTCTCTTTTATTTCTGATTTTATTTGAGTCATTTTTTTTTCTTGATGAATCTGGCTAAATGTATATTGATTTTCTTTATCTTTTCAAAGAACCACCTCCTAGTTTTGTTATTGTATTTTTAAGTCTATTTTATCTACTTTTACTCTAATATTTATAATTTCTTTCCTTCTGCTAACTTTAGAGTTTGTTCTTTTTTTCCTAGTTCCTTTAAGTGTAAGTTTAGGTTGTTTATTTTGAGATTTTTCTTGTTTCTTGAGGTAGGCCTGTATCACAATAAACTTCTATCTTAGAAAAATAAATAAATAAATTCCCATGTTAGAACTGCTTTTGCCGCATCCCCCCAATTTTATTTTTTTAAATTTTTTTTAGTGTTTATTTTTGAGAGAGACAGACAGAGCATGAGTGGGGGAAGGGCAGAGAGAGAGAGAGGGAGAAAGAGAGAGAAAGAGGGAGGCACTGAATTAGAAGCAGGCTCCAGGCTCTGAGCTGTTAGCACAGAGCCTGACTTGGGGCTTGAACTCAAGAAACACGAGATCGTGACCTGAGCCAAAGTCAGATACTTAACTGACTGAGCCATCTGGGCGCCCCTACATCCCCTAAATTTTAAACCATTGTGTTTCCAATTTCATTTGTCTCCAAGAACTTTTTAATTTCCTCTTTGATTTATTCATTGATCCATTGGTTGTTTGGTTCCATGTTGTTTAGCCTCCATGTGTTTGTGTTTCCTCAAGTTTTTTTCTTGTGGTTGATTTCTTGTTTCATACCATTGTGTTTGGAAAAGATGCTTGATATGATTTCAATCTCTTAAATTTATTAAGACTTGTGTTGTAGCCTAATATGTGATCTATCCTGGAGAATGTTCCATGTACACTTGAAAAGAATGTATATTCTGCTATTTATCAACAGAATGTTCTCTATGTATCGGTTAAGTCCATCTAGTCTAATGTGTCATTCAGAGACATTGTTTCTTCATTGGTTTTCTTTCTGGATGATCTATCCATTGATGTAAGTGGGGTGTTATAGTCCCCTATTATTGTTTTACTGGCTATTTCTCTCCTTATGTCTGTTAATATTTGCTTTATATTTTTAGGTGCTCCTATGTTAGATGCATAGATATTTATAGTTGTTATATCCTCTTGTTGGACTGATTCCTTTACCGCTGTGCCATGCCCTTCTTTGTCCTCACTGCAGTCTTTGTTTTAAAGTCATTTTGTCCAGGGGCACCTGGGTGGCTCAAAGATCTGATTTCAGCTCAGGTAATGATCTCGAGGTACATGAATTCAAGCCCCACAGTGGGCTTGCTTCTGTCAGTGTGGAGCATGCATTGGATCCTCTGTCCCCCTCTCTCTCTACCCCTCTCCCACTCGTGCTCTCTCTCAAAAATAAACATTTATTAAAAAATAAAGTAATTAATGATAGATATGTATTTATTGCCATTTTTTTCATTGTTTTCTCATTGTTTTTGTGGATCTCTATTCATTTCTTCTCTTGCTCTCTTCCCTTATGATTGATGTCTTTCTTCACTGTTATGTTTGGATTCTTTTCTCTTTATTTTTTGTGTATCTATTATAGGTTTTAGTTTGTAGTTATGATGAGGTTCATATATATCATATTAAGTATATAACTTTTGATATTAAGTAAGTGGTCACGTAGGTTTGAACACAAACTAATAGCCCTACATTTGTATTCTCCTCTTTCACCTTTTATGTATATTCTGCCATAATTTATATCTTTTATTTTATGCGTCTCTTTACTTTTTAGATATAATTGATTTTACTACTTTTGTCTTTTAACCTTCATACTAGCTTTATAAGTGATTGATTTACTGCCTTTATTATATGATTGCTTTTACTAGTGAAATTATTTCCTTTTATAAATGTCTTATTTTTAGTTATGACCTTTTTTCCCACTTACAGAAGTCTCAACACTTCTCTTAAGGCTGGTTTAGTGGTGATGAACTCCTTTAAATTTTGTCTGGGAAACTCTTTATCTCTCCTCTAATTCTGGATGATAACCTTGCCAGGTAAAGTATACCTGCCAGGTAAAGATAACCTTGCCAGGTAAAGTAATTCTGGATGATAACCTTGCCAGGTAAATGTTGTAGGTGGTTTTTTTTTTTTTTTCAGCACTTTGAATATATCATGCCACTCTTTTCTGGCCTGCAAGATTTCTGATGAAAAAATAATCTGATAGCCTCATGTGGTTTCCCTTGTATGTAACTTGTTGCTTTCCTCTTGCTGTTTTTAAGATTCTCTCTTTATCTTTAATCTTTGACTTCTTTTTATTTTTTATTTTTTTTTATTAAATTTTTTTAACGTTTATTTATTTTTGAGACAGAGAGAGACAGAGCATGAACAGGGGAGGTTCAGAGAGAGAGGGAGACACAGAATCGGAAGCAGGCTCCAGGCTCTGAGCTGTCAGCACAGAGTCCGACGCGGGGCTTGAACTGACAGACTGTGAGATCATGACCTGAGCCGAAGTCGGACGCTTAACCAACTGAGCCACCCAGGCGCCCCTAATCTTTGACATTTTAATTATTATATGTCTTGGTGTTTACCTGCTTGAGTTCATCTTGTTTGGGGCTCTCTTTGCTTCCTGGACCTGGATATCTGTTTCTTTCCCCAGGTTAATAGGCACAGACTGGGAACTGTGGGGCACTCTGCACTGGAGGAACCCTGGTGGGACAGGCAGAGGTGAAGTGGGCACAGGTGGGAGAGGTTTTCCCAAGGTGCTTCAGGAAGGGCCTGCTCTGGCAAGTTGGCTGCAGCTGAAGTGAGCACAGACCTGGCGTGTCCTGGAGAGTTTTATACCCATGCCACCTAGGTGAGATGGCTGTAGTACAGAGGTGTCTTGGTGTATACTGCACTGAGGCCACGTGGGTGGGACAACTGGAGCTCAGGTGGTCATGAGTAGGGGAGGCCACGTTGGGGGAATGACTGGAGCTGGTGTGGACTAGGGGCTCTGTGCTCACTGAGGTGGCAGGCTGGCTAGAGTGTCCAGACCCCCTTCCCATCTGCAGTATCACGGTAGAGGGTGGGATGTAAAAAATGGTGCTCACCAGCACTTCCAACCCTGGATAGTGTTCCAGCAGTTCCCCTGCCATTTAGGGGATGCTCTAGTGTTCACTTACAGTTTAGTTTCCCTTTAAGCCATGGCTTTTTTTTTTTTTCTGTGCCTGAGGGTGGGCAAACCTGTGCACAGATTCCTCAGTGTTATCCTTTCTCACTGCAGTTTGCAGCATTGGGAGAGAGGGTCACATTGTTACTGTGTCCCAATCTCTCCTGCTGTTCTCTTTGTAGTCCCTCTATCCTTTGTTGTGCCAAAGCAATTCAATCAGCTCTCAGTTTTTCTTCAGGAGGAATTACTCTATATGTAGGTGTAGATTTGCTGTGTCCATGGCAGGAGGTGAGTTCAAGGTCTGCCCATTTCACTATGTTGGACCTTACCTTCTAACCCCACCCCTTAAATCTTAGTAACATGTGTTACTGCCCCAGAATATGTGCTTTGGGAAACTGCATTAGGGAAATGAATAAAGACTGAAACATATAAAATCAAGCTAGCTTAAGTCTTCAAAGACCCAGAGCAATGAGTACCCTCTGAAAGAAATCCAGCAAGATCAGAGCATGTAAAAATAAATGTTTTATTCACATTGGAGATAAATAGCTGTTGGTATAGTAAAAAGGATGGGGTTTACAATGAGCATTAAGTTAAATATCAGTGAGAAGTAAACCAATTGAGCAGGTGCCAGCATCACAATGAAAGCATTAGTTGATTTTTCTCTTGAGTTTTCCAAGTATGTCTGGTTTCTTCTTCCCATCAGTAGATCCAGCAGCATGACTAAGGCCTCAAACTGTGGTACAAAATTTATTGTAATAACCAGGAAGCCCCAAAAAGGATTTCATCTTGTCTTGAAGAGTTCTCACATTTTAATAATTTACCCTTTGACTCAAGGAGAGATAATTTGTCTTCCTCCCACTTTATGACCTAAATCCATAAGCTCTGCCAATCAAACATACACCAAGGTGCCCTCATAGACAGACTCATTCTTTTTTTGTGCTCAAGTATTTCTGTATTCCCTTTTGGTGACAAATCCCATCCCAGCTCATACTAGAAATATAAGTTCTGTAGGTTATGGCAAGTAACTTATTCAGTGGGTTATTCTGAAATCTTTGGAAAGAGGCAGAGGCATATAGGAACTAAAAGGGAAGGAGGAGTATAAATACATGTAAACAGTTCTTGATTACAAAAGCTATTTGAGATTGGCCTCTTTAGATAATGTCATTGGCTAATATCTCTTGTATACAAGTTGGCAAGGAATGAAGTATTTCTTTATTATCTTTCTGAGTGTCTCATCTTCTCTGAATTCTCTTATGCATTCACTGTTGCTTACTTCCTTAATTTTTCTTTTTTTCTTTCATTCAAAAGTTTTTTTTAAAAATAACTTTTATAAGTCCTTCTTTTTGAAACTCTCTTCTCTCTTGATGCAATGCCAACGTTTCAATCTGTTTCCTCCCAGTTCATCGCTACGGTCATCTCTCACTGATCAGTTTTCAGCCTCCTGCTTCTCACATTCATGGGTTCAGTCTTTGTCATGATCTTAACTATCACTTCTAAGCAGCTCCAAATCCATATTTAGAAGTTTGGCTCCTCATCCAGCCA
The DNA here is from genome assembly GCF_023721935.1 of Panthera uncia. Lineage (NCBI taxonomy): Eukaryota > Metazoa > Chordata > Mammalia > Carnivora > Felidae > Panthera > Panthera uncia. Next base: position 54,229,118 of record NC_064817.1, read on the forward strand.
CACTAAAGTTGTGAACTGTTGAAAAGGAATTCCTACCCACAGGAACTGTAAATGATGTTTTTTCATCCATTACTCCATTGGCACTTCACAACAGCCCTACTAAATGAGTAATTCTTATCCCCAATTTACCAATGAGGAAACAGAAGCTCAGAGAGATTAAGCAACTTGTCTGACATCATGCAACTAGTGAGTAGCATATTGAAGATTTAAAGCCACCTCTGGTTGAGTAAATTGCTTGTTCTCTCTACTACTTCTCATTACCTTCTTCACCAAAATGTTGGCTTTCATCACATCAGTGAAGGAGAAAAGAGTCCTAGGTGCATCCTAGGAAAAACATTAGGCTAACTGGTTGGGCATTATGGGATGAAGTAGTAGAAAATGTGAGGAAAGTCAAAGCTCTGATGTGTCATCTTCTCCCCATCTCCACATTCAGATCTGCCTTATAGGTAGTCCAAATAATGAGTAGCCAGTTTAGTAGAATGTGGAAGATGCTGGACAGACCCACTTTCCTTTATAATATCTTTCCAATGCCCTCCCTGTCTTCACTGTTCTTAAAAAGTGCCCTCGGGTCTTTAGGTTTCTTGTGTTTCCTGTGGCCTCTTAACACGGAAATATGCCCAGGAACAGAAACATTAAACTGAATTACTGACATGTAACTATTCAGCAAATATTTATGAAGCACCATTTATTAAACAAATGAGATGATATAATAAAAACCATTCATATTTGTTTAGCTCTCTAGATTTGCAGAGCCTTACCACAATCTGAAGTACTTAAAGCTGAGATTATGATCCTCATTTTACAAGTGATGAAATTATGGCTCAAAGAGTCTGAATGACTCACCCAAGTGACACACCTAAGCCCTACTTTCATAACTAGGGCTCAGACTTGGCTCTTCTGATTTTCGGTCCTATGCTCTTTCCTTTCTATCACAGCAACTCAAGGAATTTATAGGAGGGAATGCAAAACAAACATAAAGAGTCAAGTAGCAATAATAGTATAATTTCAAAAGACAATAAAAGTGCCAAGTGACTGATATAAACAGTAATTATTGTAGGAGTGACCAGGAAGGTCACTGTGGGCAAGAGTCACCAGAGAAAGCCTAAAAGAGGAAGTGGAGCTTGATCCTGGCTTTGGAAACTAGGTAAGAAAAGGACAGTGAGAGAAGAAAGGGAGGGCATTCTGGGGCAGGGGAAAAGAAGACTAAAGGTGCAGAGCTGAGAAAGTGCAAGTCTCATTTGGAGAAAGAATAGGGAGCTCAAATTAGCTGGAGAAGAAAGATTTGTATTGGGGAGGAATGGAAAATAAGACTGAAAAAGCTCTTTTTCATTTCTGACTAAAGGATTTAAATTTGTCTTGTAGACAATAGGCAACAATGAGAGAGTTTTAAGTAAGAGAGTGAAACTGTGAAAGCAGTGTTAGGGCTGATTAATCTGGCAGTATGCATTATATAGGATGCATTTGTGTGAGAAGACACTGGAGGTAAGAAAGACCAGTTTGGAGGCTGTATCAGTCAGTCAGGGATAAGGTGACAAGAGTCAGTATTAGAATGGTAGTACTGGGATCATAAAGGAAGGCCAATTGACATGATAACTAAAGAAATGCCAGAATCTCATGAAATAAAAAGAGAAGAATTGAAGTTACCTGAGCATTTTTGAGCCTAGGTGACTTGAGGAAAAATGATGCTATGAAAAGAAGTGAAGACAGATAAGGAAACTGGTTTAGAGAGCTTAGTTTTTGTTTGTTTTTTAATGTTTATTTTTGAAAGAGACAAAGACAGAATGAGAGTGGGTTGGAGCAGAGGAGAGAGGGAGACATAGAATCTGAAGCAGGCTCCAGGCTCCTAGCTGTCAGCACAGAGCCCAACGTGGGTCTCGAACTCACAAACTGAGATTATGACCTGAACCGAAGTCAGACACTCAACCGACTGAGCCACCCAGGCACCCAAGAGAGTTTAGTTTTTGACATCTTGGGTTGGAAGTAACAATGGAAGATCCGAGTGAAACTGTCCAGGAGGCAATTAAATATATAGAGGTGGAACTTGGGAGGAAGGACAGCTTAGACCTGAGTTGGCATGGTGTAATGGAAGGAGATCTGGGAGTCATGGGTCTTGGGGGCTAGGCCTAGTTCCTGCTATGCCACTAATTTACTAAGTAATGGGCAAGTCATATCTTTGGGCCTGTTCCCTGCTTTGTAAGGTGACAGGTTACCTAGGCCCTAGAATATTTCCAAAGTATTCTCAAGGACTCTAAGTCAACTGACTTGTATTCGTGTGTGCATATATTCTCTCCAACAGAAAATCAAGGGTCAAGATGGTAGGAGGGGGAATGGATTAAATAATCCCCAAATGCTATGACATGACAGATCTTGAAAGTCTGTTTACTTAGGGAGTAAAAGAGGAGAAGGCAGCAAAGGAAGAGGAAGTAGTAAGATGAGTAAAAGTGGGAGGAGAGAAATTTAAAGCAACATGATAAAATAAGGAACTAAAATTAAAAGTAAAAATTATAATAAATGGAAGAAATGTTTATATCAAATGTGACAAAAGGTTAACATGTATGTTTTTTCAAGTTTTTTTAATGTTTATTTTTGAGAGAGAGAGAGAGAGAGCATGAGTGGGAGAAGGGGAGAGAGAGAGAGAGAATGAGAATCTGAAACATGTTCCAAGCTCTGAGCTGTCAGCAGAGAGCCTGAGTGGGGGCTCGAACTCAGAACAGCAAGATCATGACCTGAACCGAAGTCTGAAACTTAACTGACTGAGCCACCCAGGCACCCCTAACATGTATGTTAAAGAATGCATTTAGATATATAAGATCATCAGTGTGTATAAGACCATTAATGCCAATTGGTGAAGGATATGAACAGAGAGTTCACACAAGAGGAAATGCAAATAGTAAACATATGTAAAGTGTTCTATCCCATGAGTAATAAAAAAAGGTGAAGTTAATAATTTAATGTTTAAGCCATCCAAAAAGATTTCTTATAAAGTCCAATGCTACAGCTGCAAGGGAGATGGAACACTCACATGCCATTGTGACATTGAAAATTTGTGCAGTCTTTTTGAAAATCAAGATCCAGTGCTCACCTTGGCAGCACATATACTAAAATTGGAATGAAAATCAAGATCCATAAAAATATTCATGCTCTTTGATCTGGTAAGCCCACTCCTGAGAACTTGTCCTAGAAACACTACAAGTTTTCTTCTTGCAAAGAAGAAAAAAAGCTATATCCATTAAGATGTTCAAAGCACAGAAAAATTGGGAGTCGCCTAAATGTCTGATAATAGGGGAATAGTCAAATAAAATACAATCTACTAATGGATGTAATTTTATGTGGCTATTGAAATGATAAACATGAAAGACTGTAGTACAAGGACAGTATTTAAAATAAAAAATTTTAAAGCAAAATTTTAAAATACATGCACACTATGCTTACATTTATATAAAATATAAGTATATATTATGCAAACTGAAAAAGCATGGAACATAGATAAATGAAAATAATTGTTTAGGGTTTGGAAGTATAGATGAATATTTTCTTTCAAAATTTTCTTTAATGTTGTCATAGTGGAATTTTTTAATTGTTTTCATTAAGCTGTTAAACAGGATATGCAAGAGGATAAAGTGAGGTAGAGATAGTCAAAGAGGAATATAAAGGAGAGATCATTAAAGATCTCGCTTATGAAGTAATTTGTGTTCTTCCAGGTACAGAAGGAAACCAGGTTCAGAGAGTTAAGGGATGACTTTATAATGATACGTATGGTACTCTTTCTAGAAATCTGACAGTGAAATGAATAAGATGAGTAGAATGTTAGTTACAAGAAACAGCATGGTCAAGGTATGGGCGATAATGCTTTATTGTTGTTTGGTTGGGTTTTGTCATGTGTGGTCTTTAAAAAATGTGTATTTAATTAGAGAGAGAGAGAGAATCCCAAGCAGGCTCCACACTGTCAGCACAAAGCCTGATGTGGGCCTCGATCTCATGAATTGCAAGATCATGACTTGAGCTGAAACCAAGAGTTGGACGCTCAACCGACTGAGCTACCCAGGTGCCCCTGTTGTGTGTGTGTTTTTTAAAAGATGGGATGGGGGCGCCTGGGTGGCGCAGTCGGTTAAGCGTCCGACTTCAGCCAGGTCACGATCTCACGGTCCGTGAGTTCGAGCCCCGCGTCAGGCTCTGGGCTGATGGCTCGGAGCCTGGAGCCTGTTTCCGATTCTGTGTCTCCCTCTCTCTCTGCCCCTCCCCCGTTCATGCTCTGTCTCTCTCTGTCTCAAAAATAAATAAAAAACGTTGAAAAAAAATTTAAAAAAATAAATAAATAAATAAAAGATGGGATGAAATCAGTTATGGAAAGACAAAAAGTGATAAAAAGAGATAAACAAAAGAAAAAGTAAGAGAGCCACCTCTTATGTGGGGTCTACAGGGAAGAAAGGAAGAAAGACAAGATGGATATAAAAGTAGAGTTATCATGAATGAAGCAGAAAGAAGTTAAGGTATTAGATCTTCTCAGTTTCATTAGAAGCAAGGTAACTCTTAGAAGGTCATAGGGTAGGATGAAGTTGGAGCCTTGAGAAGGTGGAAAATACAGGAAACACTTGCTCTGGAGTGTTCACTAGGAATTCAGCAGGCTAACAAAAATGGGGGTTTAGATGAAGTTCCAAGACATAAAGTTTCAGTGGGTCAAAACAGCCACTGGCTTCATCTGCAATCTCCTCCAGTATAGGAGAGAGGAGAAAAGTGACCCAAGGTGAAAATGTGTTTAACTAGAGTATAAGGGAAGACATCCTGAAAGTAGCAGACCACCAAGTCTGGGCAGTTAGTCTTGATAAAACATATGGGAATTAAATGGACTGGAGAAATGGAGGAGACTGGGTAGTTGTGATAGAGAAAGCAGCTTTACTTGGTGGGGTCAGTGGATAGGAGAGGTGATGGGCAAGGAGGGTATGGTCATAGGAATAAAAGAAAGAGTACAGATGAAAAACGAGATATGTAACTGTCTAGGCAGCGGCCATGAGACAGCAAAACTAGTAAAGAAAAGGCCAGTCCATTTACTCCTAATGGAAAGAGTCATGGGTAGCAGGCAGAAAGAGGGAGCACATGGAAGGATGCAAAGGGAGACTCAGGGGCATTGAAGTCATTTTTTTCTGAAGACTAGCCTCAGCCCTACTCTCCATAGAGACCCCTTAGACAAGTAAGAGATCCGATACAGGTCAGCAATAGTGGGGCAAAAGAAAAGGCAGGCTGGAGACTCAGAGGACCAGTGGGCTAGAAGCCAATTTCAGAGTGAGGGTGCCTAGAAGTGTGAGCCCTCCTTTCTTATGAATGTCTGCCTAGACACTCTTACTTCCTGAGGTTTGGGGGTTAGCTGCCCAAGTTCTGTACCCACCCCCCGACTCCTGTAAGCCCATAAGCACCAAGATGGTGCTAGGGGGGGAATAACTGGATGGGAGACTCTGAAGGGAGCTGTCCTAGTCCCCATGCTCTGCCCTGGCAGTGAAGCCTTAAAGCCTGATATGAAAGAGTTGGTGACAGATTTATTATTCACCTAGGACAGGAGCTAGAGAAAGGGGAGAAACCAGTGAAGAGCCAGCTCTGGGCGTCAATCCTGCCACCACCCCAAACTCTGCATAAACCTGCTCTACCTCTTCATGCTGGAAGTTACAGTCACAAATATGAGAGCTTCCCCATCTCTTTCTAAGCCATCCTCTCTTCTTTTCATTAAGTACAGGATAACAGTCAAATATGCTCTCAGCAAACATTATAAAGGAGGTCCTGTTCCAAAGGCTGTTATCGACTTGGGCCCTGCCCCTTGAGGCAAGATACCCACCCCCATGGTAAAACTCAGGGCTCCCTCTCTGCCTCGTGGCTATATACCAGTTCAACAGTGCCATGCCTCCAGCTGCATGTGGGGACCCCGACATGCAGGTTGCCTGAGATTGAGCCCTATCTCAGCACTTCAGTAGGCAAGACTATGCTGTCTTTGAGAGGAAACCAGGAAGTGGGTGTGGGCACTACGTATGTCACATCCTTGGCATCTGTGATATGCTGGCGCCCCACCTCCTGATTCTGGCTATCACCATCAGATAAATCAGACCAATCCTGAGATTATCCCACTTCTCCACCTCTTCAGTCTAATGCTCTGGTCTGGTTGAAGGAACACATGCTATACAAATATGTGTGGGAAAAGGGAGGGGGCAAGAGGACTGGGTGAGATTTTTAGGAAGCCTTGTATGATCAAGAGACGGGACCAATGGATGCAGGAAGGAGACAGAAACAAAGAGAAAGAAGAGTGGCTGTTATTGCCTTTGGCTAAAAAGGAGAGGGCGACTAAAGTGTTTATGAGAGATGGAGTCACACATGATTTCCCCGGTTCCTCTCAATCCTCAGGGTGTTGGCCTCTCCAGAACCTGGAAAAGAGGAAGAAGCAGCCATATTAGGTGTAACTATTGAGTTCCCTCACCTCTGCCCTGCACTCATCCTTTTTCCTCTTACTTTCTGGCTCCCAGTGTTACAGTCTATTTGCCCCAGAGGCAGGGAAGCCACTGTCCCAGTGGGTGGATGTCCACCTGCAGCTGTTATCCTCAGGTAGGGACACCAGCACCAGGGAGGAGGCAGGCATGCGGGGCTGGGGCCCACCACTACTGCAGAAGTGCTGGAGTTGATGGCGATACTTGTCCCCAGTGAGCAGGTAGAGCACAGGATCCAGGCAGCTGTTAGCACTGGCCAGAGGCCGAGTCACTTTGTAGACCACATTGACAATGTTCAGCACGTGGCAGTCAGCTTCCAACAGCCTTAACATGTAATAAATAGTGCGGGTGATGTAGAAAGGTACAAAGCAGACAGCAAAGACGGTCAGCACCACAGCGATGGTGCAGAGAGAGCGCAGACGAGAAGATGACTGGGCAGTCCCTGGCAAGGGCCAATACAGGCGCCTGGCCATGAGCCCATAGCAGACAAGAGTGACCAGGCAGGGCACAAAGAGAAGCCCCATGATTGCTGAACTGAAGTGCACATAGTGGTCAAACTCCTCAGGCCGAGTGGTGTCATGACACAGGATGGTGTCCCCCTTGGGGCTGGTTGTGACAAACAGCAGGTTGGGCACAAGGCAGCCGGCTACAACCAACCAAACTGCCAGGCAGAGAAGGCCTGCGAAGTGAGGCTGGCCCCAGCGGAGTGCCCGCAGTGGGTGGCAGATGCCCAGGTAGCGGTGCACACTGATGCAGGTGAGGAAAAGGACACTGCAGTAGAGATTCCAATAGAAGAGAAAGCGGATGAACTTGCAGAGCCCAGTACCAAAGGGCCTGTGGTTGTGGGCTGCATAATAGTAGACGAGGGTGGGTAGTGACAGCACATACAAAGTGTCTGATAAGGCCAAGTGGAACATGTAGGTGACCGTTGCATCCCATGGTCGGAGGCGAAAGAGGAAGAGCCAGAGGGCCAGGGCATTGAGACCTAGGCCCAACACAAAGACAACTGTATAGCTCACAGGCAGCAGAACGAACTTGAACTCCTCATCAAACTGGCAGTTCAGCTCCACCTCACTGTCACCAGGATCCGGGCTGGGGACTAGGGTTGTGAGCAGAGGGAACTCTGCACTGGCCATGGTCCCCCTAGAGGTAGAAAGGGAAGAAGTGAGGGTGGCTGGATTTCCCTGGCCTCCCAGCTCTGCCCTGAGGCCAAAGAGCAGAGAACGAGAAGGGCCATGATTGAAGCATTAGGGGTAGCAAGAGGAGTACATCTGGGTGCACCCAAGCTAGCCTGGCCTCTGCCCAAGCCCCCTTGGTCCAGCCTGGAGTGGTGGGCAGCAGTCAGTGCTGGGCCTCGTAGGGCAGGCAGTGAGCTTGGGTTGTTCTCATTCTGCAGCTGACTCTGTCCTCCAGATCTTGGCTAGCTGAAGGGGTGGAGGGCTAGCAGGACTGTCCAATATGGGAAGATGCCCAGACCCAAGTTGCGTCCTAGCCGATTACAACATTTCTCCCCATGGTGCCATGACCTTTCCCCTCACCCTGCTCCCAGTGTCTCCACACAACAGTTACTTCTGACACCTTCCCCCAGCCTGGTCCAGCCCAGGTACCCCATCGCCACCTTCACCCAAGAAACTTGGCATGTCTCCTACCTGGTCCCCTTGAAGCTGAGCCCAGCTGATTCTGTCACCTTTCCCCTTGGCAGCCAGAGGTCATATCCAAGAGGGCAGGTTTGGGGGTGAAGCCTGTCCTTCGTCCTGTCCCGGGAGATTGTCAGAGCTAGAAAGGCCCATTGAGATTATCTAGTCCAACCCACTCACTGTACAGATTAGGAAACTGGGGCCCAGCAAGATTACTATTTAACAGTTTCTAAATGACTATAAGAGGGTGTACACAAGGAAACATCCAAGTTTATAGATGAAGAGCCAGGCCACAGGAGATGACTACAACTACAAGGAAATCATATCAATCTGTGTAAGTGAGGAGAAACATGGGAAATGAATGAATGTTAACATGGGTAAATGCAAGGTAACACACGAAAAGATTTGGGAAAATCTATACTACTGATATAAATCTCAACTCCAGGTGCATACAATTATAAACACTGCTTCTATACCACTTACCATGTGCAAGACACTATTCTAAGTGCTTTACACTTATTGATGGCCCAACAAGTTCTCTATAAAAGAGGTACTATTATTGTGCTGATGAGGAGACTAAGGCAAGGAGAATGTATTCTGCTATTTAGGGAGAGAGTCATGATTTGAACCAGGTTCTAGCATCCTGGTACTTAATCGCTATGTTTAGTTGCCTCTCTAAAGCCAGTGCCCATAATCCAGCAAAGAGATAAACAAATGTTTACCGAGACCCTACTGTGTGCTTGGTCCAGATCTAGGTACTGGCAGTTCACTAGTAGTGAATAAAACAGAGAAAGACTCTGACTGTAATGGAACTCCCATACTAGTGGGAGGGAAAAGAAAATAAAATTAGCAAGTAAAATATATAGATTGGAATCATTGCTATAGAGAAAAATAAAGGCAGGAAGGGGAATAGAGAAGAAAAGACATGGGGAATAGAGAAGGTTGCTGCTTTAAATATTAGGGCTACTTTGGATAAAGACCAGGTGGTTATGAGGAAGGGGACATGTAGAGATGAGGTCAGAGAGTGTGGCAGGGACCAGATCATGAAGGTTCTTGCAAACCATTGTGAGGGCTACTGGGCTTTTACTTTCAGTGAATGGGAAGCCATTTGAAGGTTTAGAAGAGATAAGTGTTGGGGTCTGATTTATATAGAATTTTTTTAAGTTTATTTATTTATTTTGAGAGACAGAGAGCATGTGTGCACATGCAAGCAGGGGAGGGGCAGAGAGAGAAGGAGAGAAAGAATCCCAAACAGGCTCCTCTGTAAGCATAGAGCCCTATGCGGGGCTCAAACTCACAAACCGTGAGACCATGACTTGAGCCAAAATCAGGCGAACCGACTGAGCCACCCAGGCACCCTCTGACTAGATTTTGAAAGTAGAGACAAGATTTACTGATGTGGGGTGTGAGAGAAAGAGAGGAGTCAAGAATGACTCCAAGATTTCTGACCTGAGCAACTGGAGGAATGGAGTTACTGTAGACAGAGATGGGAAAAGCTATGAGAGAAGCAGGTTTGGGGAAAGACTGGGGGTTCATTTTTCAGCCTGTCAATTTCAAGACACCTATTGCACACATAAGAGGAGGTGGAGAGGAGGCAGTTCACTCCTCTCCAAGGATGCTAGCCGACAGGCCTCCCTCACAGGCTCTACCTCTTCCTACACATCACCTCTCATCTCTCTCTATCACTCCAGGAGACCATGGTCTGAATACAACAGAGAAAGTACAGAATCCAAGCCTAGGTGTCTGAAGGTTAAGTGCCTGAGAATGCCAACTTGTCAGGAGCTCTGGATCTGGGACCCCTGGGGCTAACTAAGGCTCCAGGATTATGGGGTTCTTAGGCACAGGGGCAAGCTTCAGGGCTGGTGGACTCAGAAGATGAGGTGAGTAGTGAGTGCTCTTGGGGAGGGGGGTGCAGTCTGGAGCAGAATCCACTCTGAAGGGAACTGGAAGCAATGTAGACTTTGAACCTGGTCTTCAGGTCCTGAGAATGTTGCCCAGCTGGATTCTGGGAGTGAGAGGAGGAGGCAGGCCTGCAAGGGAGGCTCTAGAATCTAGGATCTAGATCTCCTGGAGGCCCAGAAATCTGGATAGGGGAAACTTGGAGATCTTTGCCCTGTGGCAGGGTGGGGGTAGATAAAAGCGAGGCATGGAGGAACAAGCAGTCATAGCTTGAGTCCTGGACAGCTGACTGCTGTGATGTTGTGAAAAAGGCCCAGGTGTTTGGAGCCAGACTGACATGAATTCAAATCCTTGTTTCTCCACGTATTAGTTGTGTGATGGTGGACACCTCTTTGTAACTTAGTTTTCTCACCAGTGAAATGGGGATAATGCCACCAACTTATTACGGTTTCCTGAATATCGAATGGGTCAATAGGTGTGAAAACACTTCATAAAGCATGAAATGCTTCTCATCAGACAGTATTTTGTATTATTACTTTGCTCCTAGGAATGAAGCTGATCTCTTAAGAGGAGAATAAGTGTGATTTGAGGCTTGGCATACACCCAGGGGGTCACTCCAGCGTCCTCTACACTAGAGAAGCCCCAACCTGAGCCAGCTTGCTGCTTTTCCTGCTTCAAGCTGGTTTAGCTCAGCTAGGTTTCTGCTAGTCCCTAGACACAGCTGCCGCCCAGTGGCTACTTCAGGAAAAGACCTCCCCCAACATCACCTGGGCCAAAAGGAATTTGTGCCTTATGAAATGCTGCAGGCCACACTTGCAGTCTTCTATGACACTCCCTCTCACTTTTGTTTCTGTGACTTTGCATTACTCTGATTCTCCTAAGTCCTCTGGATGTCCCTTCTGACTTCTTCCCTGGCTCTTTTTTTCCCTCCTTCCTCCATATGTGACCCTTCCCCTACAGCTTTTTCTCTCTTCCTACAGCTTTTTCTCTCTTCCCCTCCCCTCTTTCTCTTCTCCTTTCTCTCCTCACTCTACCATTTCTCTCTCCCTCTCTCCCTCTTTCTCTTAACATCCACTCTCATGATTTAACTTAGAACTTATGAATAATTGGGGCACCTGGGTGGCTCAGTCGGTTAAGCATATGACTTCTGCTCAGGTCATGATCTCACAGTTCGTGAGCTCAAGTCCCATATCGGGTGAGCTGAAGCCCCGCTTTGGATGAGCCCCATTTCTCTCTCTCTCTCTCACTCTCTCTGCCCCTCACTCACTTGTGCCCTCCCTCTCTCAAAAAAAGCATAATAATTAATAGTGACCAATAAGACTACAGCATGCAGATCTCTCTCTAATCAAAATTTATGTCTCTCTCACACTCATACCACATTTGATTTCTACTGAGATTATGGCACATACCACAAACTGCATAGAATTATACTCATTTGTATTTTTGTCCATCTCCTCATTCTCCCACCCTCACATCAGACCCAGAGCTCCTTGAAGAAAAGCTCCTGGTTTTACCTCTGTCTTTCCCGCAGCCTTCCCAGTAAAGTTATAATAACGTATGTTCCAGGGGTGCCTGGGTGGCTCAGTCAGTTAAGCATCCAACTCTTGATCTCACGGTTCATGGGCTTGAGCCCCAAGTCGTACTCCACGCTGACAGCACAGAGCCTGCTTGGGATTCTCTCTCTGCCTCCCCCCACTTCTCAAAATCTCAAAATAAATAAATAAACTTAAAACAAAACCCATATGTTCCAGGCATTTTTTTTTTCCAAATTATACATCTTGTCTATAAAACTGCCTTCCAGTTCAGAGTTAAGGAAACAGATACCTTCCACACAGTAGGTGTGCAATAAATGTTTATTGAATGAATGAATGATTCAGTTATACTTTGTTGAACTGAATGGTTCCCACAGCTATAATCTAAGCCCTGTATATATTGTTTGCTCTAGGACATACCCACTTGGGTACCTAATTGATAATCTAGAATTTAGTATGTCAGGCAAAGTTTATTCTTTCCCACTGATATCCTTCTGTTCCCCTATTCCTCCAGTCTTTTCCAGTCCTCCTCCTCTTGGCCCCTCACATCTAATATTCATGCCTTGATTACAGTTTCTCTGCAATTCTTCCTGTTGCCTTAGGGCCTAAAGAGGGAAACGAGGGAAAAGTATGGTTTCTAATCTTTTCATTTGAGTAGGGGTAGGGTGGGGGAGGAAGAAGGAAGGAGATGGAGGGAGAAGGAAGAGAGGAAGGAAATAAGGACAGAAGGAAAGAAATGAAGGAGAAAAAATAAGTGAAATACAGGAGAAAATGCAGGTTTTGGAGTCAGACCTAGAGTTTAACTCTGGCTCCATCACCCACTAGCTATATGACTGTAGGTAAGTTTTCCTGAACCTCCATTTCCTCATATGTAGAATGAAGTTATGAGCACCTATCTGGTTGTGTGAAAAAAATGAGACAGCGTCTGGCAATTATCATCCTCTTTATCATTAGGAATTAAAACATAGGTGAATTTGAAGGGTGTTGGAGATTGGAAAGTTCACCCCAGTTGCCTGGGTTTTCTTTATGAAGTGAAATAATGAGATCACCTAATGAGAATAAGGTGCAGTGTGGAGTGGGACAAGACAGTCACTCAACCTTGGTGGAAAGGAACTGTAATCTGAAACCCTGAATAATCCAAACTTATTAATAAAATCATGGGAAAGTGACTGGCTCCATATAATTGTGCCCAAGTTAGCCTTGTCCAGGTGTCTTTTATGTAGTATGCCCTTTTAGTCTTTCTAAATGTCTGTTCTTTACCTCCAGCAAGGCTATTAAAAGCTTTAGAGAAGAGGGGTGCCTGGGTGGTTCAGTTAGTTAAGTGTCAGACTCTTGGTTTTAGCTCAGGTCATGGTCTCACAGGTTTGTGAGATTGAGCCCACATCAGACTCTGTGCTGACAGCACAGAGATTGCTTGGGATTCTCTTTCCCCCTTTCTCTCTGCCTCTCTCCTGCTTGCATGCTCTCTCTCCCAAAATAAATGAATAAACTTTTAAAAAAATTTTTTAATGTTTATTTATTCTTGAGAGAGAGGGAGAGACAGACAGAGCATGAGCAGGGGAGGGGCAGAGCGAGAGAGGGACACAGAATCCAAAGCAGGCTCCAGGCTCTAAGCTGTTGGCACAGAGCCCAATGCAGGGTTTGAACTCATGAGCCGTGAGATCATGACCTGAGCCGAAGTTGGACGCTTAACTGACTAAGCCACCCAGGCACTCTGAATAAACATTTTTTTTAACAAATCTTTAGAGTAGAGGCTAGTACCGCTGTGTCCAGCACCTAAGACAGCACAGGAAGTCTCTGTTCCTACCATTTGATTCATCTGTTTCCTTTCTATCCTCTCCCAATGTCACTGCCATTGTGCAGATCCCATTTGAGTCTGTTGGTATATACTTTCAATTGAAAGAACAGAAAATTCCAACTCAGCTGATTTTAAAAGGAGGAAATTTATTATCTTGCATCTAAATCCAGGAGTGGGCAGCTTTGGAGTTGCCTAATTCAACAACTCAACAATGTCATAAAAAAAATCCTGACTCTAGGGGCGACTAGGTGGCTCAGTGGATTAAGCATCTGACTTCAGCTCAGGTCATGATCTCACAGTTTGTGAGTTCAAGCCCCGCATTGGGCTCTGTGTTGACAGCTCAGAACCTGGAGCCTGTTTCGGATTCTGTGTGTGTCTGTCTTTGCCCCTCCCCCCTCATGTTCTGTCTCTCTCTCTCTCTCTCAAAAACTAAATAAGCATTAACAAAAATACTGATTCTTTCCATCTTTCTGATCTGCAACCCCTCAGCATGTTTGTTTAGCAACTCTCATGGTCACCAGATGGCTGTTACACTTCAGGCATTGTATCCAAACATAGTACAATGGTTCAATGGTAGGAGAGGAAGGCCTCTCTTCCTGTGTGTTTACTGCTATTACTCAGGAAACCTTTCTCAGAACCTCCCTAGCACACTTCCTTTCACATCTCAGTGGCCTGAATTACATCATGCCTATAACTAAACCAGTCACTAGCAGGAGGGATGAAATGACCATGATTGGCATAGAAAATGGAGATTCTGCCCACAAGAAAGAAGGGGGAGGTGGCTATTGAGTCAACAAACAATTCTGTCTGCTACAACCCCTTACTGAATAACCATCCCTTTCTCATTCAGAGATCTTATCATCAATTCCTAATTGGAAGGCCTGGTTGGGAAAATCATTGGGGTGTGGAAGTGAGGTGGGTTAGGACCTGAAAAAACTCTCCCCTCAATCTATCATAGGGGCCAGAAATTCCATAATCAAAGATGCATTCCTTTGCCTTCTTACTCTGACCTCCTCAGAAAATGTAAATACTCTTTTTTTTCCAAATTTTTATTTAAATTCCAGTTAGTTATCATACAGTGTAATATTAGTTTCAGGTGTACAATATGATGATTCAAGACTTACATACAACACCCAGTGCTCATCACAAGTGCACAAGTGTCCTTCCTTAATCCCCATCACTTATTTCAGCCATCCTCCCACTAACCTTCCCTATGGTAACCATCAGGTTTTCTCTATAGTTAAGAGTCAGTTTCTTGGTTTTCTTTTTTTCTCCCATGTTCATTTATTTTGATTCTTAAATTCCACATATGAGTGAAATCATATGGTATTTGTCTTTCTTTGACTTATTTTGCTTAGCATTATACTCTCTAGCTCCATCCATATCTTTGCAAATGGCAAGATTTCATTCTTTTATATGGCTGAGTAATATTCATACACACACACACATATACACACATATATACATACCATCATTTCTTTATCCATTTATCAATTGATGGACATTTCAGCTCTTTCCATAATTTGGCTATTATAGGTAATACTGCTATAAACATCAGTGTGCACACATCCCTTCAAATTAGTGTTTTTGTATCCTTTGGGTAAATGCCAAGTTGTGCAATTGCTGGATCTTAGGGCAGTTCTATCTGTAACTTTTTAAGAAATCTCCATACTGTCTTCCGGAGTGGCTGCACCAGTTTGCATTCCTACCAACAGTGTAAGAGGGTTCCCCTTTCTCTGCATGCTTGCCAACACCTGTTGTTTCCTGTGTTGTTAATTTTAGCCATTCTGACGGGTGTGAGGTATCATTGTAATTTTGATTTGTATTCCCCTGATGGTGAGTAATGTTGAGGATCTTTTATGTGTTTGTTGGCCATCTAAATGTCTTCTTTGGAAAAATGTCTATTCATTTCTTCTGGCCATTTTTTAACTGGATTGTTTGGTTTTCGGGTGTTGAGTTTTAGAAGTTCTTTATAGATTTTGGGTACTAGCTCTTAACAGATATGTCATTTGCAAATATCTTCTCCCATTTAGCAGGTTGCCTTTTAGTTTTGTTGATTGTTTCCTTCATTGTGTGGAAGCTTTTATCTTAATGAAGTCACAATAGTTCACGTTTGCTTTTGTTTCTCTTGCCTCAGGAGATGTATCTAGTAAGATGCTGCTATCGCCAATGTCAAACAGGTTACTGCCTGTGTTCTCATCTAGGATTTTAATGGTTTCCTGCCTCATATTTAAATCTTTCATCCATTTTGAATTTATTTTTGTGTATGGTGTAAGAAGTGGTCCAGTTTCATTCTTTTGCACGTTGCTGTCCAGTTTTCCCAACACCATTTGTTGAAGAGACTATCTTTTTCTCTTTGGATATTCATTCCTGCTTTGTCGAAGATTAATTGACCATATAGTTGTGGGTTCATTTCTGTGTTTTCTATTCTGTTCCATTGATCTATGTGTCTATTTTTATGCCAGTACCATGGTGTTTTGATTACTACAGCTCTGAAATATAACTTGAAGTCTGAAATTATGATGCCTCCACCTTTGCTTTTCTTTTCCAAGACTGCTTTGGCTACTTGGGGTCTTCTGTGATTCCATACAAATTTTAGGATGTTTGTTCTAGCTCCGTGAAATATGCTGGTGGTATTTTGATAGGGATTGCATTAAATGTGTAGATTGCTTTGGGTAGTACAGACAGTTTAGCAACATTTGTTCTTCCAATTCATGAGCATGAGATGTTTTTCTATTTCTTTGTGTCATCAATTTCTTTCATCAGTGTTTTATAGTTTTCAGAGGACAGATCTTCTATCTCTTTGGTTAGATTTATTCCTAGGCATCTCATGGTTTTTGGTGCAATTGTAAATGGGATTGATTTCTTGATTTCTCTTTCTGCTGCTTCATTATTGGTGTAACGAAATGCAAGAGATTTCTGTACATTGATTGTGTATTCCGCGACTTTACTGAATTTGTGTATCAGTTCTAGCAATTTTTTGGTGAAATTTTTGGATTTTCTATATAGAGTATCATGTCATCCGCAAATAGTGAAAGTTTGACTTCTTCCTTGCCAATTTGGATACTTTTTATTTCTTTGTGTTTTCGATTGTGGCTAGAAATTCCAGTACTATGTTAAATAACAGTGGTGAGAGTGAACATTCCTATCTTGTTCCTAACCATAGAGGACAAGCTCTCAGTTTTTCCCCTTTGAGGATGATATTAGCTGTGGGTTTTTCGTATATAGCCTTTATTATATTGAGATATGTTTCCTTTAACCCTAGTTTGTTGAGGGTTTTTTTTTTTTAACATGAATGGATGTTGTACTTTGTCAAATGCTTTTTCTGAATCTATTGAAAGGATCATATGATTCTTATCCTTTCTTTTCTTAATGTGGTGTATCATGTTGGTTGATTTGCAAATATTGAACCACCTTGGAAGTCCAGGAATAAATCCTACTAGAAAATGCAAATAGTCTTGATCAAATTGAAGCTGGTGATAATTCTTTTGGAGACTACAAACTGTAAAGAGACACAAGGGAATTTTGGGGGGAGATGGAAATGTTTTATATATCTTGATCCAGGTAATGGTTACATGCATGTACACACAGGTATATTAGTTTCCTATTGATGCTGTAGAACAATTTACCATAGACTTGGTGGCTTAAAAAAGCACTTACTCTCTTACAGTTCTGGAGGTAAGAAATCCAAAATCAGTTTCATTGGGCCAAAATCAAGTTGTCAGCCAGGCTACACCTGAACAGCAACAGCCACCTTGTGACCATAAGAGACTATGGGTTTGAATCCATGCCCTTGTCCCTCGAGAGCTGCATTCCTTGACTGTGGCTCCTTCCTCCATTTTCAAAGCCAGTAACATAGCATCTTGCTTCAGTTCTCATATTGCCTTGTTTAGGTAGCCCAATCTCCTTCTAGCTACAGAGAAGCTATAGACATAAACAGAGGTTCCTTCTTTAAAAAGACTAGTGGTTAAATTTAGGGCCCACCTAGATGATGCAGAATAATCATCTCAAGACCCTTAATTTAATCATGCCTGCAAAGTCCCTTTTGCCACATAAGGTAACATTCATAGGTTCCAGGGATTAGGACTGTATACCTTTGGGGTCCATAATTTAGCCTACCACAGTAAATACAAATATATCAAGCTGTGCCATTAAGATTTGTGTAATTTTCTGTTTGTAAATTACACCTCAGTCAAGCAATGCACATACTCCTAGAAAAGAGATAATGATTTAAGTTCAATCATAGTAATGAATTAAAGACCTACCAGATCTATTCTCTTCCTGCTGAGAGGACCATGGATCTGAGCTGAAAGAGGGGAAAAGCTTCAAGCGTGGGTCTGGAGACAAAAGTAAGCTGAAGGCTAGTCCAAAAGTACATTCATTCTGAAGTTTTGCCTTCCACACAGACACCAACTTTGGCAAGTACATAACTCTCCTGTATGTCCAGCATTAGTTTCAGTCCCACTATGGTCCCTGCAGAGTCTGGGCTTCTGCCTCTAACTGAAAATCCCTGAGAAGGGCAGAGTAACAGCAACTAAAATACAAGCCCCTGGGTCATATACTGGCAAGAAATGGCAAAGGCTAACATAGTTAGCTGTACAAAAGGAATATGGGACAGCTGTCAGCTGTCAGCAGCCACAGTAAGGAGAAGGAGGTAGGGAAGGCCCAGCCCTCTGAGCCACAGCCATAGCCATTCCCTGAGGAATGAGGGTTGAGGGCTGGCATCTATGGATAGATACTGAAGACCAGCCAACTCTATGGGGAGGTGGAGGCAGGGTAGGGTCCTGTATCCCCAGAGTTTGGAGGTTCTGTCTCTATATTCTCTATGTCCACAAAGCCTGGACCTGGCCCCTATGAGAAGGACAGCCAAGAAAGGAAGATTACTATTGCTGCTGCCACTATGGGGGTCCTGGCAGCTGTAGGACAGAAATATCTCTAATTCCACGAGTGGTCATACGAGGCAAGTGAAGCTGCTTAGAGCCTATAACACGGACTTAGTTGGATTGGGGAGACTCAAAAACTGAGGGGGAAGGTTTACATTAGGTGGGGGTGATACAAATGTCAATTGCCTATTCCCTCCACATGCAACATCCTTTCCGGAGAACCTGCCCCTGGGCCAAGAACCCTTTGATACCTTCCTCTCCAACAAGAAAAGTTCAAGGCTCACAAACATGTGCACACACAGCTCAATACACTCAACCTTCCCTCCCCAATCACCACCCCCACTTACAGGAGATTGACTCCTGCTGTGCACATAAGCTGGGATAATCAAGGCTTCTGAACAGTATGCTTCAAGAGTCCTAAGTCCCACGTGGTGTGGGGCTGGGAAAGGGGCACTCTTTCCCAAACTTTTGGCTTTTGTGTGGCCTATAATAACTGATCAAGAGATACAGAAACACTAGTGTGTGACACAACACTCTCCTTTCAGAATCACAAAGGCCTATACTTTGAGTCCTCCTATTTCTATCCCTCACCATGCTTTTCCTTTAATGTCTCTGACTCCCCTTTGATCCCAGTCCTCAGGTTCAATGCCTCATAAGGCCAAAGCTCTGTAGTTCTTCTTCGCAAGTTCCCCTGACTTTAACACCATCAGATGCAACACCTACCCCCACCTTGTCCCAGCAGCAAGAACTTGCTAATCTTTAGCCACTAATCTTTTAGTCTTTAATCTGCTTTCCAAATTCTTGGCACCTGAGCTATTTATAAAGAAGTATTTTATGCCCCCCTCCCATAACTCTATTCTTCTTCGCTGACCCCCACCAATCTAAACTCAAAGGACCTTAAGTATAAGAGGCTGAGGAGGCGAGCTTAGCAACCAGACCTGGAGACGGATGTGAGCTTCATCTCTCTCCCAAGGTAACAGTCCAAAGTCCTCTATTTCTAGCCTGTACTAGGTCCCATATCCCTTGCCTTTAGCATCCCCATTAATATATCAAGGAGCACTTGAGGAGCACCTTTCTTGACACAGCTAGCGGGCACTTGGGCTGAAAACCCTGTGAGAGACCTCTGGAATCTCCCTTAAGCTCACCCCTCAGGCCATACCTAATATGCATCAAAGAGAAGCACTAGACAGACATCTCCCTCTCTCTCAGGGTCCCTACTCCAAGGCCTAGCACCTGGGGACGTGGATGGGGATAAGACTGGGAAAATTAGGGAAAGGTGAAGAGAGTGATGAACAGATTCAAGGAAGGCTTTCATCCTCCATGGAAGTTTCTGCCAAGAGCATGAGGACACCAACCCCTTCTCTCCCACACCTTTCTCCTCTCTTAGCCGAGAGTTAAGGCCACCATGAGGTGAACTCAGGCTCAGAATCCACTGCAGGAGCAAAAGCAGACAGAATCCATTTTTCTTCATTCATTCATTTATTCATTCATTCACTCATTCATTTATTCGTGTATCTAACAAACATATCTTGACACCTACTGTGTGTTAGGTGATGTCCAGCCTCATCCAGTCCAATTTTCCTCATACTTGTCTGGATGGAGGCCTCTCTTAAGCCCCCTTCCAGACAAGTTTCTTCTCAATGAAGATGCTCAAGAGTGCTCCAGCTATCCCAGGAAGCCTTGCTCCTTCTAGAGAATAGGCAATATGGTTAGTCAACAATTTGTAAAAATAGTTTTTTCCCCCAGTGTCTGGGATGGGTGAGAGTATGGCTGAATAAATAACCTTGGCAGGAGGGAGAATATAGGGCACTTAATGGTGGTGAGGCATATATTTAAGGAGGAAAGGTTACACCACACTAGGTGTGTCTGGATGGTATCCCAGAGTGGGGCAAGAATAGGGACCAAATGAATGAGCCTTCCTCCTCTGTCCCTCTTCTCAGAAAAGGCTCAACATCAACTCCATGGCCAACATGTCAAGGTAAGTAAGAACTCCTTCTAATTCTCTGATTCTGTGACTTGTCCCCTACCCAAATCCAAGTATTTGCCTTTGGGGTAGTGGAGTCTCCAACTTTCCCCCAACTTATAGCTTGAATTCTACTCCAATTACCTCCACCTTTGCCCCATTTCATGTTCCTTGGGCCTCTTCTAATCCTAGGAATATTTCCCTTTTTCTCCCCCACTTCCCTTTCTTTTCTCTCCCTTCTTCTCTTCCCTTCTCTCCCAATGACCATCCCTATTTTCTTCCTGATTTTCTTTTTATAGGGTGTATAAGAAGACCTGCTCCAATGGGAAGGTGAGAGAACCTGGCCTAGCTGGGCAAATGAGGGGGCAAAAGGGATAGTTGGGTACATCCTTCAAGGTCTCAGGGGGAAATCCACTCAAAGATGATTATGGGGGGGCGCCTGGATGGCTCAGTTGGTTGAACATCTGACTTTGGCTCAGGTCATGATCTCACAGCTCATGAGTTTGGGCTCTGCATCGGGCTCACAGAGTTCACTTCAGATCCTCTGTCCCCCTCTCTCTCTGCCCCTCCCCAACTTGCATTCTGTCTCTCAAAAATAAAATAAAACAAACAAACAAACAAAAAAGATGACTAAGACAATAACATGCAAAGTTGTTCCACAACAGCTTGCCATCTACCTGGGGAAACGGGACTTCGTGGACCATGTGGACATGGTGGATCCCATTGGTCAGTGAGTCCAAAAAGGGAAAGATCCTGGGGAGAAGGGGAATGGAAGCCAGGGACTAAAAGAAAGAAAAAAAGAGGGGCGTGCAGAAGATGAGGCCAATTAAAGGGGAAAATGGGAGGAAGTATTTCAGAGATTGATTCTGTTTCATAGTCTAAGGATTTTTCCTGACCAGGGTGCTGTTTTTCCTTCTCTACACAGATGGTGTAGTCCTGGTTGATCCTGATTACTTAAAAGGTCGAAAGAGTAAGTAAAAATTCTTTTGGCCTTTGTATGTGCCAGGGACCCCCAACTGAAATGTCACACACACCAGACAAGTAACCTGAGTGAGTAGACTGGGCAAGTGGACTAGAGGGGTATAAGAAAATCAAAAAGTGGTTGGAACTGTGGGTGCCTCATCTGGTGGGGGCTAACAACTGGGGATTTTTGCCCAGTGTGGCCAAATCTTCTGATTGTTGGAAAAGAACTGGAAATAAAGCTCAGAATAAGACCTTCAGAGGCCCAAATTCTAAACAGATGATGGTACCTCTTCCCCAAGTAATATTCAAGATAGAAATAGAAATAGATTTCTAAACCAGAAATAAAATCTTATTTTTCAAAATTACACAGAATTGACATGTGTGCTGGACTTAAAATAGTTTCTTTCTAAAATTTCTGATTTTCTTTATTATTGTCAGCAGTACTATTGCTTCATTGTTAAAATGAACATGGGCATACACTGGCTATGGAAATATTCAGTATTCCAGAAATCCATATTTTTATGCAAATTTCCTGAATTTCAAATGTTGGCAACTAACTAAAAGATTTTTAAAGGCCTGGATAGATCAAAAAATGTTATTTTTTCTTAGGCTGGATATGACCCTCATATTGCCATTTTGCAACCTCTGGTATTATCTTTCCACCTCTTCTGTGGAGGGAAACCCCCTATCTTTTCTGTTAAAAAAAATCCCAAGAAACAGAGAAAACAATAACTCTAGCAAGTAACAACAAGAGACATTACTATGGCCACAGTACTATAGATCAAGATTCCATTGAAATATTTTCTCATTTCTTTTTAAAATAATTTTTACTCTTTGATTCAATTAGATTGAAAATTGGGTTTGACTTGAAAAGGCTCAGAACAAATTGATGAATACTAGTTCAAACATAACCTTTAAGATATTATGAGATAGGGGCACCTAGGTGGCTCAGTCAGGTAAGCACAGCTCAGGTCATGATTTCATGGTTTGTGTGCACTGGCCCCTGCATTGGGCTCAATGCTGACAGTGTGGACAAAGCCGCTAGGGATTCTGTCTCTCTGCCTCTCCCTCACTCCTTCTCTCTCTGAAAAATAAACAAACATAATAAACAAACAAACAAACAGTGTAGATAAGCAGTCCAGCCAGTTTTAAATATCAGAGGAATTCTGGGGAATAACCAGTAAATTAACCAACTTGTGTAAGACTCTCAATTACTCTGTATTTCTTAAACCTAAATCATTTTTCATATTCCTAGCACATCTTCAGAATAACCTACAGGAAGAAATGTTTAGTTTAAAAAATACATGCTGATCTAGAAATAAGATGTGTTTTTTCCTTTTATTTGCATCGTTTTTATGTCCCTTAGTAGAGTTTTATATTATTATTCATTTAAGTTGTGTATATTTCTCTTTTTTAATGTTTATTCATTTCTGAGAGAGAGAGAGCACAAGCAGGAGAGGAGCAGAGAGAGAGGGAGACACAGAATCCGAAGCAGGCTCCAGGCTCCGAGCTTTCAGCACAGAGCCTGACCCAGGGCTCAAACTCTCAAACCGTGAGATCGTGACCTGAGCCTAAGTCCGCAACCCAACTGACTGAGCCACCCAGGCGCCCGAAGTTGTGTTTATTTCTTAAGTTTGTTCCTTAGCTATTTTATGTTTTTTTCTACTTTTTTGAAGATAATTTTATCTGCATCATATTTTTTTTTAATAATTTAAGTTTATGTATTCATTTTGAGAGAGACAGAGCACGAGCTGGGGAGGGCCAGAGAGATAGATATAGAGAGAGAGAATCCCAAGCAGGCTCTGCAGAATCAGCACAGAGCCCGACATGGGGCTCAAACCCACGAAACTGTGAGATTATCACCTGAGCCGAAATCAAGAGTCGGATGCTTAACTGACTGAGCCACCCAGGTGCCCCATATTTGCATCACATTTTCTGACATTTTTTTCTATCAAGTTCCATTTGTTGATAAAGGCCAGTGGTAGGGCAGTACATGTGCTTGTGTGAAAGATAGGTTTTTTATCAAAAATCTATGTGGGATCTCTCTGTATTATTTCTTACAACTGCATGTGAATCTACAATGATCTCAGGTAAAAACTTCAATTTCAAAAAGGCTATGAGGAAGAAGTCATAAATATCTAAGGTACCCTTATGTTTAATTATAGAAACAAATTTGGGAACCAAGCACAAGAATTTTTTTAATTTTTTTTATTTTTGAGAGAGAGAGGCAGAGTAAGAGTGGGGGAGGGGCAGATAGAGGAGACACAGAATCCAAACAGCCTCCAGGCTCTGAGCTGTCAGCAAAGAGCCTGACATGGGGCTTGAACCCACAAACCATGAGATCATGACCTGAGCAGAAGTCAGACACTACTGACTGAGCCACCCAGGCACCCCACAAGTGCAAGAGATATTAACAGCAGTTATCTCTGGAATATAATGTATGATGGCAGAGCTTTGATTTTTTTGTTTGTAGTTTCTGATTTTCACACAATTAATATGTATTATTTGTAAAATAAACCCAAACATTTATTTGTAAAATAAACCCAAACTTTAGAATAGATGTTGAATTTTTAAAAATGAAAACAAGCTCTTTTCTAGCACGAAAAAAGGATGATCCTAAACTGTTGAAGAAACAGGAAGGATGAGGGGGGTGATGCCCTCCCCACTTGCAAACAGGGGGATGTGCCAATAACAATTCATCTGCTTACCGCCCTCACCTCAGGGGCTATTACATACATACCTTCTGCCTCACCCCTCCTGATCTTTTCCTGTCTTATTCCTCATCTTCATTTCCTCCCTCCCCATGCTTCCTTCCAGCCACCTCTTTTCCTCTCCTTCTCATCTTCTCTGTCTTTTCCTTTCCTTTTTTCCTTCTTTCCTTTTCCTTTTCTTTCTCTCCCTCTTTTTTTTTTTTTTTTTTTTTTTTGGTTTAACAGTATTTTTTTTTTTTGGATAAAATAGATGTTTTTTTCAATATATGAAATTTATTGTCAAATTGGTTTCCATACAACACCCCCTGCTCATCCCAAAAGGTGCCCTCCTCAATACCCATCACCCACCCTCCCCTCCCTCCCACCCCCCATCAACCCTCAGTTTGTTCTCAGTTTTTAAGAGTCTCTTGTGCTTTGGCTCTCTCCCACTCTAACCTCTTTTTTTTTTTTTCCTTCCCCTCCTCCATGGGTTTCTGTTCAGTTTCTCAGGATCCACATAAGAGTGAAAACATATGGTATCTGTCTTTCTCTGTATGGCTTATTTCACTTAGCATCACACTCTCCAGTTCCATCCACGTTGCTACAAAGGGCCATATTTTGTTCTTTCTCATTGCCATGTAGTACTCCATTGTGTATATAAACCACAATTTCTTTATTCATTCATCAGTTGATGGACATTTAGGCTCTTTCCATAATTTGGCTATTGTTGGGAGTGCTGCTATAAACATTGGGGTACAAGTGCCCCTATGCATCAGTACTCCTGTATCCCTTGGGTAAATTCCTAGCAGTGCTATTGCTGGGTCATAGAGTAGGTCTATTTTTAATTTTCTGAGGAACCTCCACACTGCTTTCCAGAGTGGCTGCACCAATTTGCATTCCCACCAACAGTGCAAGAGGGTTCCCGTTTCTCCACATCCTCACCAGCATCTATAGTCTCCTGATTTGTTCATTTTGGCCACTCTGACTGGCGTGAGGTGATATCTGAGTGTGGTTTTGATTTGTATTTCCCTGATAAGGAGCGACGTTGAGCATCTTTTCATGTGCCTGTTGGCCATCCGGATGTCTTCTTTAGAGAAGTGTCTATTCATGTTTTCTGCCCATTTCTTCACTGGGTTATTTGTTTTTCGGGTGTGGAGTTTGGTGAGCTCTTTAGAGATTTTGGATACTAGCCCTTTGTCCGATATGTCATTTGCAAATATCTTTTCCCATTCTGTTGGTTGCCTTTCAGTTTTGTTGGTTGTTTCCTTTGCTGTGCAGAAGCTTTTTATCTTCATAAGGTCCCAGTAATTCATTTTTGCTTTTAATTCCCTTGCTTTTGGGGATGTGTCAAGTAAGAGATTGCTACGGCTAAGGTCAGAGAGGTCTTTTCCTGCTTTCTCCTCTAGGGTTTGGATGGTTTCCTGTCTCACATTCAGGTCCTTTATCCATTCTGAGTTTATTTTTGTGAATGGTGTGAGAAAGTGGTCTAGTTTCAACCTTCTGCATGTTGCTGTCCAGTTCTCCCAGCACCATTTGTTAAAGAGACTGTCTTTTTTCCATTGGATGTTCATTCCTGCTTTGTCAAAGATGAGTTGGCCATACGTTTGTGGGTCTAGTTCTGGGGTTTCTATTCTATTCCATTGGTCTATGTGTCTGTTTTTGTGCCAATACCATGCTGTCTTGATGATGACAGCTTTGTAGTAGAGGCTAAAGTCTGGGATTGTGCTGCCTCCTGCTTTGGTCTTCTTCTTCAAAATTACTTCGGCTATTCGGGGCCTTTTGCGGTTCCATATGAATTTTAGAATTGCTTGTTCTAGTTTCGAGAAGAATGCTGGTGCAATTTTGATTGGGATTGCATTGAATGTGTAGATAGCTTTGGGTAGTATGGACATTTTGACAATATTTATTCTTCCAATCCATGAGCAGGGAATGTCTTTCCATTTCTTCATATCTTCTTCAAGTACCTTCATAAACTTTCTATAGTTTTCGGCATACAGAACTTTTACATCTTTGGGTAGATTTATTCCTAGGTATTTTATGCTTCTTGGTGCAATTGTGAATGGGATCAGTTTCTTTATTTGTCTTTCTGTTGCTTCATTGTTGGTGTATAAGAATACAACTGATTTCTGTACATTGATTTTGTATCCTGCAACTTTGCTGAATTCATGTATCAGTTCTAGCAGACTTTTGGTGGAGTCTATCAGATTTTCCATGTATAATATCATGTCATCTGCAAAAAGAGAAAGCTTGACTTCATCTTTGCCAATTTTGATGCCTTTGATTTCCTTTTGTTGTCTGATTGCTGATGCTAGAACTTCCAGCACTATGTTAAACAACAGCGGTGAGAGTGGGCATCCCTGTTGTGTTCCTGATCTCAGGGAAAAAGCTCTCAGTTTTTCCCCATTGAGGATGATGTTACCTGTGGGCTTTTCATAAATGGCTTTTATGATCTTTAGGTATGTTCCTTCTATCCCGACTTTCTCAAGGGTTTTTATTAAGAAAGGGTGCTGGATTTTGTCAAAGGCCTTTTCTGCATCGATTGACAGGATCATATGGTTCTTATCTTTTCTTTTATTAATGTGATGTATCACGTTGATTGATTTGTGAATGTTGAACCAGCCCTGCATCCCAGGAATGAATCCCACTTGATCATGGTGAATAATTCTTTTTATATGCTGTTGAATTCGATTTGCTAGTATCTTATTAAGAATTTTTGCATCCATATTCATCAGGGATATTGGCCTGTAGTTCTCTTTTTTTACTGGGTCTCTGTCAGGTTTAGGAATCAAAGTCATACTGGCTTCATAGAATGAGTCTGGAAGTTGTCCTTCCCTTTCTATTTCTTGGAATAGCTTGAGAAGGATAGGTATTATCTCTGCTTTAAACGTCTGGTAGAACTCCCCTGGGAAGCCATCTGGTCCTGGACTCTTATTTGTTGGGAGATTTTTGATAACCGATTCAATTTCTTTGCTGGTTATGGGTCTGTTCAAGCTTTCTATTTCCTCCTGATTGAGTTTTGGAAGAGTGTGGGTGTTTAGGAATTTGTCCATTTCTTCCAGGTTGTCCAATTTGTCGGCATATAATTTTTCATAGTATTCCCTGATAATTGTTTGTATCTCTGAGGGATTGGTTGTAATAATTCCATTTTCATTCATGATTTTATCTATTTGGGTCATCTCCCTTTTCTTTTTGAGAAGCCTGGCTAGAGGTTTGTCAATTTTGTTTATTTTTTCAAAAAACCAACTCTTGGTTTCGTTGATCTGCTCTACAGTTTTTTTAGATTCTATATTGTTTATTTCTGCTCTGATCTTTATTGTTTCTCTTCTTCTGCTGGGTTTAGGCTGCCTTTGCTGTTCTGCTTCTATTTCCTTTAGGTGTGCTGTTAGATTTTGTATTTGGGATTTTTCTTGTTTCTTGAGATAGGCCTCGATTGCGATGTATTTTCCTCTCAGGACTGCCTTCGCTGCATCCCAAAGCGTTTGGATTGTTGTATTTTCATTTTCGTTTGTTTCCATATATTTTTTAATTTCTTCTTTAATTGTCTGGTTGACCCACTCATTCGTTAGTAGGGTGTTCTTTAACCTCCATGCTTTTGGAGGTTTTCCAGACTTTTTCCTGTGGTTGATTTCAAGCTTCATGGCATTGTGGTCTGAAAGTATGCATGGTATAATTTCAATTCTTGTATACTTATGAAGGGCTGTTTTGTGACCCAGTATATGATCTATCTTGGAGAATGTTCCATGTGCACTCGAGAAGAAAGTATATTCTGTTGCTTTGGGATGCAGAGTTCTAAATATATCTGTCAAGTCCATCTGATCCAATGTGTCATTCAGGGCCCTTGTTTCTTTATTGACCATGTGTCTAGATGATGTATCCATTTCTGTAAGTGGAGTGTTAAAGTCCCCTGCAATTAACACATTCTTATCAATAAGGTTGCTTATGTTTATGAGTAATTGTTTTATATATTTGGGGGCTCCGGTATTCGGCGCATAGACATTTATAATTGTTAGCTCTTCCTGGTGGATAGACCCTGTAATTATTATATAATGCCCTTCTTCATCTCTTGTTACAGCCTTTAATTTAAAGTCTAGTTTGTCTGATATAAGTATTGCTACTCCAGCTTTCTTTTGGCTTCCAGTAGCATGATAAATAGTTCTCCATCCCCTCACTCTCAATCTAAAGGTGTCCTCAGATCTAAAATGAGTCTCTTGTAGACAGCAAATAGATGGGTCTTGTTTTTTTATCTATTCTGATACTCTATGTCTTTTGGTTGGCGCATTTAATCCATTTACATTCAGTGTTATTATAGAAAGATACAGGTTTAGAGTCATTATGATGTCTGTATGATTTATGCTTGTAGTGATGTCTCTGGTACTTTGTCTCACAGGATCCCCCTTAGGATCTCTTGTAGGGCTGGTTTAGTGGTGACAAATTCCTTCCGTTTTTGTTTGTTTGGGAAGACCTTTATCTCTCCTTCTATTCTAAATGACAGACTTGCTGGATAAAGGATTCTCGGCTGCATATTTTTTCTGTTCAGCACATTAAAGATCTCGTGCCAATCCTTTCTGGCCTGCCAAGTTTCAAAAGAGAGATCAGTGACGAGTCTTATAGGTCTCCCTTTATATGTTAGGGCACACTTACTCCTTGGTGCTTTCAAAATTTTCTCTTTATCCTTGTATTTTGCCAGTTTCACTATGATATGTTGTGCAGAAGATCAATTCAAGTTATGTCTGAAGGGAGTTCTCTGTGCCTCTTGGATTTCAATGCCTTTTTCCTTCCCCAGTTCAGGGAAGTTCTCAGCTATGATTTCTTCAAGTACCCCTTCAGCACCTTTCCCTCTCTCTTCCTCCTCTGGGATACCAATTATGCGTATATTATTTCTTTTTAGTGTATCACTTAGTTCTCTAATTTTCCCCTCATACTCCTGGATTTTTTTATCTTTTTCTCAACTTCCTCTTTTTCCATAACTTTATCTTCTAATTCACCTATTCTCTCCTCTGCCTCTTCAATCCAAGCGGTCGTCGTTTCCATTTTGTTTTGCATTTTGTTTAAAGCGTTTTTCAGCTCCTCCTGACTGTTCCTTAGTCCCTTGATCTCTGTAGCAAGAGATTCTCTGCTGTCCTCTATACTGTTTTCAAGCCCAGCGATTAATTTTATGACTATTATTCTAAATTCACTTTCTGTTATATTATTTAAATCCTTTTTGATCAGTTCATTAGCTGTTGTTATTTCCTGGAGATTCTTCTGAGGGGAATTCTTCCGTTTGGTCATTTTGGATAGTCCCTGGAGTGGTGAGGACCTGCAGGGCACTTCCCCTGTGCTGTGGTGTATAACTGGAGTTGGTGGGTGGGCCGCAGTCCGCCCTGATGTCTGCCCCCAGCCCACCGCTGGGGCCACAGTCAGACTGGTGTGTGCCTTCTCTTCCCCTCTCCTAGGGGTGGGATTCACTGTGGGGTGGTGTGGCCCGTCTGAGCTACTTGCATACTGCCAGGCTTGTGTTGCTGGGGATCTGGCGTATTAGCTGGGGTGGGTAGGCAAGGTGCACGGGGGGTGGAGGGGCAGGCTTAGCTCGCTTCTCCTTAGGTGATCCACTCCAGGAGGCGCCCTGTGGCAGCGGGAGGGAGTCAGATCCGCTGCCGGAGGTTTGGCTCCGCAGAAGCACAGAGTTGGGTGTTTGCGCGGAGCGAGCAAGTTCCCTGGCAGGAACTGGTTCCCTTTGGGATTTTGGCTGGGGGATGGGCGGGGGAGATGGCGCTGGTGAGCGCCTTTGTTCCCCGCCAAACTGAGCTCTGTTGTCCCGGGGCTCAGCAACTCTCCCTCCCATTGTCCTCCAGCCTTCCCGCTTTCTGAGCAGAGCTGTTAACTTATGACCTCCCAGATGCTAAGTCGCGCTTGCTGTCGGAACACACTCCGTCCGGCCCCTCCGCTTTTGCCAGCCAGACTCAGGGCTCTGCTTGGCCGGCGGGCTGCCCCTCCGCCCCGGCTCCCTCCCGTCAGTCCGTGGAGCGCGCACCGCCTCTCCGCCCTTCCTACCCTCTTCCGTGGGCCTCTCGTCTGTGCTTGGCTCCAGAGACTCCGTTCTGCTAGTCTTCTGGTGGTTTTCTGGGTTAGTTAGGCAGGTGTAGGTGGAATCTAAGTGATCAGCAGGACGCGCGGTGAGCCCAGCGTCCTCCTACGCCGCCATCTTCCTGTTTGTCCCATCTCTCCCTCATTTTAAATTTTTTTTTTAATGTTTATTTACTTTTGAGAGTGAGAGAGAGAGAGAGAGAGAGCGCGAGACAGAGTGCAAGGTGGAGAGGAGCAGAGAGAAGGGGAGACACAGAATCCGAAGCAGGCTCCAGGCTCTGAGCTGTCAACAGAGCCTGATGCAGAGCTCGAACCCACAAATCGCAAGATCGTGACCTGAAGTCAGACGCTTAACTAACTGAGCCACTCAGGTGCCCCACTTTCTCTCCCTCTTTAATTGGTTGTAATTGACAACCAAGGGGGGAATTTGTCATATCTTTTGAAAATTGTTAAGTGTGTCTCCATTGTAGAAAAATTAAAAAGTACAGATGAAGTAAAAAGAGACTGCAATCCTGTCACTCAAAGATAATCACTAATAATATTTTAGCTCCTATTCATTCATATTTTCCGTGCAAAATTAGCTATATTTTTATTTAATAGACTATATTATAAATATTTTCTAATCTTCTTTTTCACCTATGTCAATGTATTGCATGGGGGGTACCATAATATATTTAGCCAACCTTCAATCATTGGACATTTTTTCCTATTATAAATAACCCTGTAAAATATATACTTCGTGTGTGTGTGTGTGTGTGTGTACACAAACATATATATGTCCTTCGTATTGGTCCAATCATTTCTTTAGACTAAATGCCTAGAGAAGAAAACAATGGCCGAAGGGCATTCAGACGTTTTTAAAGATTTCTATTGCCAAACTGTCTAACAAAATCAATTGTTTATCAACTGACTCTCCCTCCTGCAGTACATGAGACTGCCCATTGCCCCAGTCCTTATAAACGCTACCATTATCATTACTCTCAGTCCTCATTGTATCTTTTGAATATAGATTCCTTTTCCTTGTGCTTAATTTTAGAAGCAGATAATCTGGCTGTTCAGTAGATATTTTGATCTCTTAAAAATACTGAAATAAGTTGCTTTCTACTAGTGTGTGGCTGTTGGTAGTTTTCTTTCCTTTGGGTCAGGGCTCCTGATAGAAGTAAGATTCCTCACCCCTGTTTTACATCTTTTCTTCCCTCAATCTCTGTCACTCTGTCCTTGGACAGGTAGCCCTCTGTACCCCATCCCACTCTTCATTGAAGCCCTCACTACCCCATAGTTCATTGAAGCAGCTTTCTATTTGCCCCTAATTTTAGGCATCAGCTGCAAAGCATGAGTTCACTTATAACTGTTCAATTTCTGCCAATATTCCCATGGTCATCATCGTCATTCAAATCTATAATTACAATTTCCAAAGTGATTTCTCATACGTCAACTCCTCACATTAATTCCTATGAGTTAGATTGGGCATGCACAAGTGTGGGCATTGGAGTCAAAAGGCCTGGGTTGAAATCCTGGGCTGTCACTTAATGGCTCTGAGCTCATTGTCTCTACCTGTAAAGCAGAGATAGTAATACCTCAGAGGATTGTTGTGAAGGCTAAAGAACATATGGAGAGCTTGTAGTGCAATCCTGTTATTGACAGGTGAAATAACTGAGGCTCAGAGAACTCGAGGGATTTGTACAAGTCATATTCAAGCCCAGATAGTCTGACCCTAGAATTATGTAATAAATACCCTGTACCCACCACCTAGCTTTAAAAAAGAACTACAGAAACAAACTGGTCTCCCATGTGTCCTTCCTTAATCCCATTCCCCTTCCTCCTCTCTTCCGTCCTCCTCTCCTCCTCCCCGGGAATCACTATCTCGCATTTGGTGTTTATTATTCCTCTTATGTTCCTATACTTCTACTTAATAGTTATGTATCTGTGAGAAGCTCTGGTATTGCTCGATTGCTCTACATGCTTTTTAACTTTATATACACAGTATCAGATTATGCATATCATTCTGAAACTAGCTTTTTTTTTTTATACTCAATAGTTTTTGAGACTTACCCACGTTAATACATGGAGTGCTAGTTCACTTATTTTAAGCTCAGCTTAGCATTCTATTATAGGAACATACCATAACTGTATTACCCATTCTTTCATTGACTGATTGATAGATATTGAAATTATTTCCAATTTTATGCTATGGCAAATACTGATGCAAATACATTCTCATATGTATCTCCTCATAAATATGAGCAAGAGTTCCTCTAAATTCTTCTTAGGTCATAATATACAAGCAGATTGAGTTTTACTGGATAGTGCCAGTTTTCCAAAGTTGTTGTACTAATATATACTGAGACCAGGAGTGTGCAATGAACTCCTGTTGCTCCACTTGTTCACCAACACTTCGTATTGGCAGACTTTAAAATTTTTTCACAGTCTGATGTGTGTGAAATGTTATCTTATTGTGGTTTTAGTTTGCATTTATCTGATTATTGATGAGACTGGACATGTTTTCCTGTCTTATCGGCCATTCTATTTTGTGCTTCTGCAAAGAGCTTATTCATATTCTTTGCACACTCCTATATTGGTATTTTTCAATTATTGATTTGTGGGAGTTCTTTATCTATCACAAATGTGAAGCTTTTTTATTGAAGTATAGTTGACACACAGTGTTACATTAGTTTCAGGTTAGGAATGCTAAACTTTTGTTTGTTATATATGTTGCAAATATTTTCTCCCAGGCTTTTGCTTGTTTCAGTGTTTATAAACACCCTTAATGGAAAGAAGTTTGAAATTTACTGTAGTCAAATGTATTTATCCTTTTCTTCATGGCCATATGGTTTCAATCATATTACATTGTCTCTCCATGTCTTCCTATGAGCCATTTAAGAACTTC
Source organism: Panthera uncia (assembly GCF_023721935.1). Classification (NCBI taxonomy): domain Eukaryota; kingdom Metazoa; phylum Chordata; class Mammalia; order Carnivora; family Felidae; genus Panthera; species Panthera uncia. The sequence goes on from NC_064817.1 coordinate 54,261,900, forward strand.
CTTTCTCCCTCGGGCATGACAGTTCACTCTCTTTTCCTCCTTTGCCTGCAGTGTTTGTCATGTTGACATGTGCCTTTCGCTATGGCCATGATGACTTGGATGTGATCGGTCTGACATTCCGCAAAGATCTGTATGTACAGGTGCAGCAAGTGTTCCCACCTGAGCCCACCAGCACCCAGGGGCCCCTCACAGTCCTACAGGAGCGACTGCTGCAAAAGTTGGGGGACAATGCCTACCCCTTTACCCTGCAGGTACTGGCCCCCAAATCCTGGGCAAGGTTTCCAGGGAATGTTAAGAGAGGAAGCTACAGAAGGAAAACACAGTTGGGGAGGGGGTCCCTATTTCTTCTGTTTGCTGACCTCCTTCTGATCCCCTAGATGGTTGTTAACCTGCCCTGTTCGGTGACACTGCAGCCAGGTCCCGAAGATGCGGGAAAGGTGAGGTCTGGGTTCTGAGAAAGAGGGATAGTCAGGATGAAGGACAGAGGGACAAATGAAAAAGACTGGCAAAATGGACAGCTAAGGGATGGTGTCAGGCATTTCCTTATAGAACCCAAGAGGAAAGGATAGGCAGTGTTAGAAGTGAGTTCTCTTGGCCCCTTCACCTTTGCAGGCCTGTGGGATTGACTTTGAAGTGAAGAGCTTCTGTGCTGAAAACCTGGAGGAGAAAATCTCCAAGAGGTAGTCTTTGGTCCTCTCCAGAGTCCCTGCCTGTGCCAGGAAACAGATCTTGATCTCAGGACAGAAACAGCCCAGCTTCTAACCTCCATAGTACCATCGCCACCAACTCAGATGTCCAGCTCCGATCCCCCTCTGACTTCTCTTCTTTGCTCCAGGGCAGTAAACTGACTTTTCTGTAAAGGGCCAAAAAATAAACACTTAGGCTTTTTGAGCCCTATGGTTTCTGTTTCTGTTACAACTACTCAACTCTGCCATTGGAGTGTGAAAGGCAGCCATAGATAGTATGTAAATGAATGAGCCGGGCTGTCTTCTGATACTTTATTTATAGACACTAAAATTTGAATTTTATATGATTTCCACATGCCATGAAATATTATCGTTCTTTTGATTTTTTTCAACCATTTAAAAATGTAATCGCCGTTCTCAGCCTTGGGCCATACAAAAACAGGCCAGATTTGGCCAGTGAGCCATAGTCTGCTGACCCACGGTCTAGATGTCTACACTGAGGGTCTATTGGAATTCTCTGAGGGAGGTTTTACCTCACCTCCACCCCAACCCCAAGCCAGGACTGGGCCATGGGGTTGGCATGGAGCTCTGTGAGTCCCAGAGATGTTCTGGCTGACCTCTTGGCCTCTCTTCAGAGACTCTGTACGGCTGGTGGTTCGGAAAGTACAGTTTGCACCCCTGGAACCAGGCCCTGGTCCCTGTGCCCAGACTGTCCGCCACTTCCTTCTGTCATCTCAGCCCCTACAACTCCAGGCCTGGATGGACAGGGAGGTTTGTGACCCCCCCCCCCACTTCCTACCCCCTACCCTGCAAGCCCTCTGAAACCCTGATTCTTCACTGATTTCCTACTTGGGTAGACAGGGATGGAAGCCAGGGTGGCAATAGTGCTAAGGAAACAGAATTCTAGGTCTTGATCTGGGTGTTCTCCCTCCAACCTCATGATGAGCCTCTCCTCCTGCTCCAGGTTCACTACCATGGCAAACCCATCTCTGTCAATGTTTCTGTCAACAACTGCACCAACAAGGTCATCAAAAAAATCAAGATTTCAGGTGATTTTCTTTTCCTATCCCTCTGCACCTGGTCCCTAATCCACACATCTTTTTCCAAAATCCTGCCTCACCTATCCAGGCTGCATTTATCTGGACTTTCCCTTTAATGAAGGCTTATCAAAATACATATCTTTGTCCATAAGCATATTTTAGTACATCATGCATAGTGTACCCATGAATAAGGTCACATCTGAGGGTGGTGAGTTGGGACCTTGAGGATGACTAACTGATTATAGTCATGTGCTTTTCCTGGCTGTTCAGTCGACCAGATCACAGACGTTGTCCTGTATTCCCTAGACAAGTACACCAAGACCGTGTTCATTCAGGAGTTCACGTGAGCTGGCACTGGGGCTGGGGTCAGAGAGCCAAGGGGTGGGTTGGTGGGAAAAGGGTCAGGGACTGGAGGCAAAGAAGGGGGTTCAGGAAAGAAGGAAGAGGGTAAGAGCCCAGGACTGACGAAGGTCAACGTGAGGGCTGATGTAGAGAAAGGGAGGGATTCCCAGGAGAACTAGAGGGAGGATACCCATAACAGGACCATCAAAATGCTGAGAGAGGTCAAGGGCATAAGGATTTCCCACCAGAGCAAATTGTTCCCCCTCTGCACAGTCACACATGCCAGCTCTCCTGGATACTCCAGTAGGTTTGTGGAATTGTGCAAGATACTCTTGGGAATGAGTGTACATGTAATTGGCAAGCCTAGTCTAAGTTCTTTTCTTCTTCTCCTTTTAAAGGGAGACTATAGCTGCTAACTCCAACTTCTCTAAGAGCTTCGCAGTAACCCCACTCCTGGCTGCCAACTGCCAGAAACAGGGCCTGGCACTGGATGGCAAACTCAAGCATGGTGATACTAATCTGGCCTCTAGCACAATGTAAGCTCAAATGTAATTACCAGCCTCCATTTTCTATCTGTGACCCACTCTGCATGCCATGTATATAGTTCTGAGGTTTCACCTGCAATGAAGTCTACCTATTTCTTTTTAAGTGGTTCTAGGCCAGTGTTCAGAGATCCCTGCAGGCCTGAGGGCCAAGAATAAGCTAAATAATGTCCACAGGACCAATGCCAGGCTTAGGTCACAGACAGCAAGAAAGGAAAGAGAGGAAAATTCTTTGCGTTGTCTAATATTTCACAGCTCACAAAGTCTTATATATATATTATATCTTTGTAAGAATCCCATTAAAGTAGGCTGGATATGTGTTCTTATTCTATTTTATACTTAAGGACCCTGAGGCTCAGAGAGACGAAAGGACTTGTCCAAACTTGCACAGCTAATAAGTGGCAGAGGTGGACAGGATTCTACTATGTGTCATCTGGCTGTAGCACCATGATCTCTAGAGTGGCTACTCTCTAGTGAAGACAGAAATGGAGTGAAAAGGCTAGGAGCTGAGAAATGAAGGAGGAAAAGGGCCAAAGAAGGAGAATGATATAATAGGAATTGATAGAATTCTATCCAATTATTCATTTGGCCCTATACCTTTAGAGGCCCTAGTGTTAGATGTGTCTTCCACCAAAAGCCATCTGCCACCATCTGACAAGTGCTCATCGTCCCCTGCCCCTCTCCATGCCTTATCAATCTTATAACTATAGATTGTCATTGCTAGACCGACCCTTAGAAATTATCCAAACAGCATTATTTTATAGATAAAGGATCAGTATTCCAGAGCCATGAAGAGACTTTCCCAATATCATACAATTTTCTGTGTCTTACTTTCCAATCAGTGAGTTTTCACTGAGTACCTGTTACATGCTCATTCCTATGCTAGGTAATATGGGAGGATATAAAGAAGTTTTAGATATGCTCTGCCTTCAGTCAATTTATGGCCTAGATGGGGAACAAAGAAGAATGCAAAAGCAATCGAAAGGTTAAATGATAGCACACATGGTTCAGATTAGAAATTCAACAGAATTTAAAAGAAGACACCATAGCTGGAGTGGGCTTCCCGGAGAAGACTAAATGAGCTAGATATTAAGGCATGCGCAGGATCTAGATAGCAACAGAGGAAGGAAAGAGCATTCCAGATTGGGAACACAGCATGGGCAAAGGCCAGAAAGGTGGGAATCTGCATGGCATGTTCTGAGTATGGAGAGAGGTTGGGTCTGCTCAGGTTGTATCCCAGGTGTTAGGGAGTTAGGGCAGAAAAGGTTAAAGAGGCTGAGTGGGGCCAGTTTGTTAAGGGTCGTGAAAGCCAAGCAGAAAGTAGTTATATTCAGAGATGTTGGTTCTTGAGCAGAGGGTGACATGGTAAAACTGGATGTAAGGAGCAGAAATGTGATTTCCATGAGTAGGAGAGATTAGAGCATGGGAGGCCTGTTAGAAAAGGTGCACAGGAAGGGACTGAGGGACTGAATAAATTACCACCACCACCACCACCCCCCTGCTTAACAAACACACAAAAACGAATACTACCACCAGTCTTCATTCCAGTCTTCAACCTGGAATGAACAAGGAGCTGCTGGGGATCCTGGTGTCCTACAAAGTGAGAGTCAACTTGATGGTGTCTGGTGGAGGGTGAGTAAAGGGTCAGGGTCTGTCTAGGCAGGGGCTGGGGAGCCACTTTTGTTTTCCTTCCAGGTGGACTGACCCAATCAAGCTGTTCCCCAGACCAGTTTCCCAAACCTGTGAGCTCAGTGAGCAAGCCACCTTCCCTTCTGGAAGCCCATTCTGCGGCTGGGTTGGCCTTCTGATCCCTTATCCCCCGGTAAAACTAGGTTGCCACTTTCATTTCCAGCTGCTAATTTTAGGGTGTCATTCTACCCTCAGCATCCTAGGCGACCTGATCACCAGGTAAGAGATGCTATGGGGAAGCCATGGGGAGCAGGGCCTGGGGGCAAGAATGGGAGACTAAAAGAGTGCCAAGGGAGTGTCTGAGGACATCCCGGGACCAGAAAACTGAGGGAGGGAGGTTCAGGGAGTTGCCTTGGGGGAGATCCATAACTCTCCCTTGGAATCCTCCCAGCGATGTTGGTGTGGAGCTGCCCCTGATCCTGATGCATCCAAAGCCATCACATGGTGAGTGACCAGGTGGGACTCATAGGAGCGGTGGTCCTGAGTGTTGGGGACCAAGCAGTTCTGATCTCTTGAATCAAGGACTGGCAGTTTGGGTAGAGACTACATAGCAATAGGCAGGTTGGGTTCCTAGGTTTTCAGGGTGTGTGTGTGTGTGTTGGGGGGTAGAGAGGAGAGGGTTAAAAAAGGAGGGGGAAGAGAAACACTTCTTCACTCTACTGAGGAGCCCCACAT